>NW_027187345.1:11402799-11411234 GCF_028583685.1 Petaurus breviceps papuanus
TATATATATATATATATATATATATATATATATATATATATATATATCCCCTTGTCTCCACTTACACAGCCAGCATTCTTGTTCAGTGCCTTGTCACCTCTCTTCTGGACTTTTGCCATAGACTTCTAACTACTGTCCCTGAGCCAAATCTCTCTCCACTGCGATCCATCCTCCACTCAAGCTGCCAAAATAATCTTCCTTAAAACCAATTCTGACCATGTTATTCCTTACTCAATAAACTCCAGTGACTCTCTATTACCTCTAAAATCAAATATAAAATCCTTTGTTCAGCATTTAAAACTCTTCACAATCATGTCACTTCCAACCTTTTCAATCTTCTTAGACTTTACTCTCCTCTCACAATGTATAACTGTAGCTTCATTTTTCCATTTGCTACTTTTCTCATACTCAGTCCACATCTCACTGCCTTTGCACTGATTGTCCCCCATGCCTGGAATTCTATCCCTCCTTCATCTTCCTCTTCATATCCATGGCTTTCTTTAGCACTGAAACTTTCAATTTCTATATGAAGCTTTTCTGGTCCCTCTAGTTTCTTGTGTCTTCTATCTACTTTGTTTATATGTTGTATGCATCTAGTTATTTATATACGTGTTCTCCAATATAAAGTGAGCTCCTTGAGGGCAGGAATTATTTTTGCCCTTTTTTTGTATTCTTGGTGCTTAGCATAGATTCCAGAGTAAATGCTAAATAAATGTTTGTTGACAGAGAGGGAGAAAGGTGTTAAAGAGGTATTAAACTAATTGTAAGTATACATCCTGATCCTTTATGAATTGTGAATACCTTTTTCTAACTGAATTAAAAGGGGGAAAATGGGAATGGCTGAGTAAACAGATAGGTTAATCATGGAGAGCTATGCCCTGGAAAATCCAGGCGAGTTAACAATCAGTTATCCAGAAGTAGAGAAAGATGAAAGCCCTGAGAGGGAATCACCAAACTCTCTCCATTGCATGTATTCAATGTTTCCTTGAAGTGGAGGTGCTGCACCAGTAGAAGACATTGTATTCAGTGGGGAACAAAGATGAAAATTCCAGATAGACATGGACACAGAGAGGTTCATAATCTCAGACCTGGTATTTATGTTCAATATTTTTTATCACTAAATTGAAAGAAAGCATCTTTTAAAAATTTACAGATTATATCAAACTGGGAGTTATAAACTAATGCAATGAATGACAGAATGGAGATCCAAAAAGATCTCAAAAAGATAGACTTATTAACTTAATCAAATAAGGTGAAGTACAATAGAGATAAATGTCAAATCTTAGGACTGAGTTAAAAAAAATCAATTGCATAAACATAGGATGAAGAAGGTATAGCTAGATAATAGTTCATATGAAATGTGTTCTTAGGTTTCATTAACAGAAATACAATATTCAGAATGAATGGACATATTGTCCCCACTATGATCTGGCTTGGTTAGACCATATCTTGATCACTGAGCTTAGTTTTCAGTGTTATATTTTAAAGACATCAACAAACTGGAGCATTTTCAGAGGATGACCCTCAAAATGGGAAGACCTGAATCCATAGTATACAAGGATTGATCAAAAGAATTAGGGATGTTTACTGTAAGAGACAGAATTTAAAGAGACCTGATGGTTACCTTCAAATATCTGAAAGTCTTTCACATGGAAAGTGCATTATATTTGACACCATTTGACAGAAATAGAAATAATTGATGAAAATGATAGAGGCAGATTTCGACTCTTATTTATTTATTTTGCTTTTTGGAGGGCAATTGGGGTTAAGTGACTTGCTCAAGGTCACATGGCTAATTTTTGTGTTAAGGGTCTGAGGCTGGATCTGAACCCAGGTCCTCCTGACTCCAGTGCAGGCACTCCATTCACCGTGCCACTCAGCCACCCCAAGTTTGACTCTTTTTAAAGGAAAACTGTCAAAAAGAAGATTGGATCATTTCAAGAAACAGTAAGGTCCAATCCCCATGCATAGAGATATAATTAACAGAGATATTGTGAAGAATATTCCCCATTCAGGTATTAAATGACCTCAGACTCTGAAATTTTAGATTCTAAATATTAAAAAATATGAACTTTCCTTGAAGTTGGGTCTGCAAGAAATCTACCATCTAACCCTGGAAATATAACACTCCCTATGTAATCTCACTCTACTTGTTACTACACCTATCTGTTTTCTTGTTGTTTTTGGTGGTGGTGGTGGTCGTTTGTTCTCTATGAGCACCAATGACATCACAAGGGTGATGTCTTAGCTTGCAATTGGATTTAAGAGAGGCAGAGCTGTGCAAAGTTGTTAGCCTCACTTTCTCCTCCAGAGTTATTGAAGTTCAGTGGTGGGACATAAATCAAGATAGCTGGGGATGGCTTAGGATGCAGTGAGTGACCTTGACCTTTCTAAATTAAGGCCTTTCCCAGGCCTCAGTTTATCTGAGGCAACACCCTTTCAATGACAATGTTTAGGTAAGAATTGGGACAAAAGATGGCCTAATTTATGTTCTTAGAGAGTAATATTCCTTTCTCTAGCTTATTTTCTCTTAGATGACAAACTAGCAATTATCCAGCTTTCTTGCTCATGCATAAAACATGAATAACATACAGGATGGCCCTATACAGCTTCCTGAACAACTCAGGTTCTTCCCACTTCACTTTGCTGAAGAGAATGGGAGGATCCTACACAGATTCATCCATACCATAGTCTCCATGTTAAGGTACTTTTCACTAGCTTCCAGGGATTAGCATATTTCTTTTTTTTTTCAATTCTAACTCCATTTACTGAAGCCAATGAATGGAATGCTTCATTGTGTTAAGTGGAGGCACTGCTTTTTATTTTTGAAATGAAATAATGCAAACATTGCCTCCAAGACTCCAGCAAAACAACAGGCTATGAAGGGGAAAAATTCTGCTCCTAAGAAATGTCAATACATCTTATTATAGCCATTCTGCAGTAGCATGGGGTTGAAATGATTAAATCCACAGCTTCAATAAACAGCACACAAATTACCTCTTGAAGGGAACAGCGTAATAGTACCTGAAGCGGAAAAAGAGGAAATGAAGTTTAATTAAGTGTTGCCCAGTGAAATCATACTGAAAAACACAATGAAGGCAGAAGAATATAAAAGAGCCTATTCTGGGCAGAGAAGGGAAGGACAGGCAGCCAAGTGCAAAATGACTCTTCATAAAAAAAAAGAAAAAGAAAGAAGAAAGAAAGAAAAAAGAAAAGAAAATGTTTCAGTGCTGAACTGGGTCATAGATGAAAAATCTTCCTGATGAGTAAAATATTCTCTCATGAGCCCTTGCTTTTTTGATTTTGCTGAAATATTGCTCCCTTTCTCTTTCCACCTCAAAAAAAAAGGCACTGCAATATTCACATAGAAGGAAATAACCACATAAAATCAAGGGCATCCTTTGTAGTTAAATAAATAAATGTAAATAGCTAAGAATTCATCTGTTATTTATCAGTCACCAACATACTCTATTAGAAAACCCCTGAAGATTCAGGAGTCTCTGGTGGGTCAACAAAACATCTGGTAGTAGAGCTAAGCAAGAAGACTGCCAAGAAAGCTCGGTTCAAAGTCATTCAATATTGAACTGGTATTCTTTATGGTCATAATGAGTTTTCCCCAGTAGCCATCAGTTTAAAATCTACATTGTCATTTTTTAAATGATGGCTGAGGAAACAATAAAGTTATGCTGAAAACTTAGCAGAAGTAGTGAGTTGTGGAGGAAATAGAACCAGCTTCCAAGTACTGGTTCTTATTCATTGTGTGATCTTAGACAATAGACTTTATTCTCTCTAAGGTTTAATTTCTTCATCTATAAAAATAAAATAATAGGGGCAGCTAGGTGGTGCAGTGAATAGAGCACTGGCCCTGGAGTCAGGAGGACCTGAGTTCAAATCTGGTCTTAGACACTTAACACTTATGAGTCATGTGACCTTGGGCAAGTCACTTAACCCCAATTGGCCTGCCTTCCCCCTCCAAAAAATAATAAAAAGCAAAAAATAAAAAAAATAGTATTTGCATGTATCCTAGCACACAGTGTTTTTGTTGTTAGACTAGTGCTCAGTATACCTTAACATGCCATATAAATATGAGTAATTCAGATTGAAAAGATAACGCCAAGGACCAAGTCTAGGTAAAATTCGCAATATTTGGGATTCCTGTATACAGTCTTACCTTTAGAAGTCACAATCCCCTCTTCCTGTTTTCTCTTTTCTTTCCTCCCCCACCCCAACACTCTATAAACTCTGCTACCAAGAAAGAGTTTTCTATTTCCCATTTATAGGTTTCAATTGCTACCTCTCCCAGGAATCTTTGCCTTTGAAGTGCAATGTCTTCTATGAAAGGTAGTATATTGACATAACTAATTTTAGAATAAAAATCTAGGTTCCTTTTTAAAGAAATTTCAAACATCAAACAGCAAGTGAGGACAATAATATAGAGAAATAGGACAAATCTTCATCGTATTCCTGAAATCACATGATAAGTCCATCTCAAGAAATTGGATCTCAAATGATAAATTTATCCATAGAGAAAGGGTAAGCGATTGAAGTGATAAGAGATGAATACTTAGAAAATGACTAATGGGAAAGGCATCAATAGAATTCCAAGAGATAAAGAGGAAAAGGGAAAAAATAACTTTAGTTATGTTGGGCAAAACAGAATTCTTTAAATTTCTGATACCATTACAAAATGGCCTCATAGAATATAGAGTGGGAAAACCTTAAACCAGAAATCAAGCCCAACCTCTCATTTTCTAGCTAAAGATGCCCAGATTTGAGACACCAAGTGTCTCCCTAAAGCTCACATAGGTTGTATGAAAGCAAAATGTGGATTCTAAATGGGATCCTCTGTCTACAATTCCAGCATTCTTTCTACCAGACCATGTAATAATTAAAGAAAATGTTTACACAGTGAGTAAGAGCACCGGCCCCAGAGTCAGGAGGACCCGGGATCGGTTCTAGCCTCAGATATTAACACCCATACAAAAAAACTGGCCCTGTAAGCTTGGGAAGTTACTTAATCCCAATTGCTTATAAAAGAAAGAAAGAAAATATTTAGATTCCCAGTCCCTTCTATTTGAATTATATACAAATCAACCATTCTCAGCCCCTTGATGTCTCATTTGAGAATTTCACCATGTAAAGCTTTTTCTCTCTCCCACTAAGCTTACAGGTCACACTTATAACTCATTAGGTAAATTAATAGGGAGAAGCACTGGAGGTTCTAAGGCTCCCACAAAGCTCACAGTGGGCCACATTATAAAACTAAGTAGCAACAAGAAATAAGAAAACATTTGAATAAAAGAGAACTGGCTCATTCAGGTAACAATCAAAAACTCCAAAAGACTATCTTTCTGCATCTTATGTCATCATAACAGCAGTCTCCATCTACTAAAGACCAGGTAATCAAAACAAATGTTAATTAGTTCTCAGAATTTACTATTCATAGAGATGAGTCATCATCTGTTAATTACCAGGCCAATAACAAAGTATTGATCACAATTTGTCAACTTGAACATAATTGAAAGCATCTTTTCCTTTCAAAGGCCTAGAAACCACTCTTGTAGACAATAGGCTTTCATTTCAGGAACGTTTGGAAGGTTTTTCTATTGTTTATTTATTTCTTCCCTGATACATGCTTTTTGAATGATTGTCTTTTTTGATTGCATTGGTGGTAATGCTTAAAGAGAAAGAAAAGAAAATCATGTGGTTTTTGAGAACATACCTCAGGGTTATATATCATTTTGGCATTCAATACCTAGTCATGAAGAAATTAAGCAAATCAATGTAAAGGAACATCATAAAATGAATGCTCTCTTTTGTGTCCTAATCTTGAATAGCAATTGGCTATATCCTATTTTTCATTTCCTCTTACACTTAGGAAATATATATTGAACATCTACTATAAGGTCAGCTTTTTGGTTGTTTATTTAATTAGTCACGTATAGTTTGCATCGATTAAAGTTCCAAATTAAAAAAAAAAGATGTAGGAAACCTCAGGTAGGAGTGGTAAATGTAAAACCAATTTTATGTCTTTGAAAAAGTCAAGTCAATCCCTTTGGAAACTGAAACATCCTCTCTGACATAACACTTCTCTTCTCTACATTCTATCCTTCCTTTGCTTTCATAATAATTTAGAGTAAGACAGTAAAATAAGTCAAAAGCCCAAAGCCTTCCAACCATTTTACAGGATATGATCCTTGACAGCCTAATGTGGACATGATGCTTAAAAATGGACTCACTTTAGTATTTTACTGTACTGTTGTTTTTGAATTGTTACAGTTGTGTCCAACTCTGCAAACCCATTTGGGGAAGATACTAGAGTAGTTTGCCATTTCCTTCTCCAGATCATTTTACAGATGATGAAGCTGATGCAAACAGGGTTAAATGACTTGCTTAGGGTCAAACAGTTAGGGAGTGTCTGAGGCCAGATTTGAACTCAGGTCTTCCTAACTCCAGCTCTGGTACTCCCAGCCAGCTGCCCCATTATTATAATTTAGTCTTCCCAAAAGTTTCATTATGGGATTTTTCTTTTGAAAAATGTCATAAGATTAACTTTGAGAAATTTCAGATTAGAAAGAAAATAAATGGATGAATTTTTCAACATGCAAGGGAGACTTAAGGACAGAAAGACTCATTAAGATCATGTCAACTAGATCTTGATATGGAAAGCAGTAAGCTGGGGCAGAGCCAAGATAGTGGAGTAAAAGCAGGAACTTACTTGAGTTCATGCCCAATTATCTCAAATACCTGCAAAATATTAATCTAAACAATTTTTAGAGCTACAGAACCCACAAAATTGTCAGAATGAAACATGTCTCCAGCTAAGGACAGGCTGGCCACCCAACATGAAGGATCTATTGCACCAGACTGGGAACAGAGCACAGTCCCACGTGGGCTGAGCCAGTATAGACCTGTAGCACAGACCAGTCAGAGCAGACCTCAGGGGAATGCATTACTGGCAGGTGTGGCAGTTTCCAGACTTCTCAACCCATGAACACCAAAAAAAAAAAGGAAAAGGTCAGTGGGGAAACTTTGTTGGAAGTGGGTGAGAGAAAAGTGCATGCATGTGATCTGGCCTCTGCCCCAGGGATGGCAGAGGTGGGAAAGGAGAGGACCAAGCAACTGACAAGAGGGAAATTGCAGGAATCTCTCTGTTGGCATTGAGGCAGGATTCTCTTGCTTTGCCTTCTTGGATCTGGGGTCTCAGTCTTGAACAGGGGTCCTGGGGTGAGGAGTGCTGACATGGCAGAGCTTGTTGAAGCTGTGGAGAGGCAGTTCTCCTCACAGTTCTGAGGCAGGTGCCTAGAAGAAGCTATGACAATAGTTGCGCAAAACCCCAGAAATTTGGGTCACAGAACTCTCCACTCTGAAAGCAGAGTTCTACCAAGGCAAAAAGCTCAAAAATATTTGACTGGCAAGATGAGCAAACAGAGGAAGAGAAATCAGACTATAGAATTTTTGGGGGGTGACAAAGAGGATCACAAAAGAACTAGAAGAAGACAACAAAGTCGAAACTTCTGCATCAGAAGCCTTCAGAAAGTAGTAAGCTTATGACTTCCAATTACGAGGAACTGGTAGTTGATTAAATTTGTCAATGATTAAATTTTCAAAAATAAATGACAGTTTCCCATTTGCTGTGGCATGCGTTTTAAACTGTTTTAAACTGAAAAATCTCAGTAGTTCACCTTTATTACAGAAGGGAATTTATGTAATAAATATTTAACCCTTGAAAAATATGGCTTATAATAGAAATCCTAATACATCATTAACTATAGCAACGGACATGGGTAGGAAGGTAGGAGGAAAAGAGACGTAGGAATATGTATAGGAAATTAACCAAGGGATGGAACCTTTCCTCATAGTCAAACTCCTATACAACATGGATCACTTCCTACTATATTAAGCTACTTAGGTTAATCAAGGGAGTGTGCAACAGATTGATGATTTTAGCACAAATGACATTTTGGCTGGAACTTTTCTCAGGGTGTGCATTTGTTTCTTTGTTGGGGTTGGGGAAGTCAGAAGAACTCTGGAGTCCCTCCAAAATAAACATTGTATTATTAATCAATATTCTACCTGAAGGATTGGGAAGCTGAATGAATTATTCCCTGCTTTTTCACCACTAAGATTATAATTAGATTCTGGTCCTGATAAAAGTGACTAAAAATCATTCTGATCATTGATGTGGGGAGAAAAAAAAAGACCAAAGTGAAATTAGTTTGGTGGCATTTGTTCAGTTAGTTCAGAGGTGCATTGCTAAATGAAAAACCTACAGGAAGATGAAGTACTCAAATATGTATATCCACCTAAATCTCTCTCTCTCTCTCTCTCTCTCTCTCTCTCTCGATTTTAGCACAAATGACATTTTGGATGGAACTTTTCTCAGGGTGTGCATTTGTTTCTCTCTTCCCGCCACACAAACCACAAGAACTCTG
>NW_027187345.1:11411334-11627658 GCF_028583685.1 Petaurus breviceps papuanus
TCTCTCTCTCTCTCTCTCTCTCTCTCTCTCTCTCTGTCTCTCTCTCTTTCATACACACACAGAGATGCAAACCCAGAGGGTTAATAAACTATGGTGTAAATAGCTACACAGTCCAAGGTTGCATTCATCACCAAAACATACATCCTATAAAGTAACATCTTCATCATTTAATAATTGAAAATCTTTTCACATCCCAATAATGGTTTATGATTATTGAAATTTTTAATGCTTTTGTTCTGAACCAGATCATTTCAGGAAATAAACAATATTTCAGAGAAAGGCTAATTTACTTGAAACACAAATGAGACCAGACATAACAAAATGTTCGCAATACACATATACTATCCTTTAAAGGAAATGCAACCCACCAATATATGTAGTTTTTTTTCCCCCACTAGTCCCTAAAAAAGGAAGAAAAAAGCTACAGCTTAAGGCTCCTCAAATGAAAGAGTTAATAGGCATAGCATGTTTCAAGAAAAATACACTGCTAAATTACAAATTGCAAGCGACTCAGGTTTCCATTTTACAGTGAATAATTCATTTGTGCCTTAAATTCTTCCATTATAACTGATTTAAAACACTGCTTCCAACAACAGGTGCTTATCCATATAAATTGCTCTTTTGCTTCTTTGAGGGAATAGCTGATTACAAGGAGAGGAGAAAGAAAAGTTACTGTGCCATCTATGTCTGAGTGAGATGTCCCCTAACAAAAAGCCAAGAACAAATAAACCCACCAAACAATTATTGCACTGGGGCAATGAGACCCATTCCACAAAAACAAATCTAAAATGCAGCTGAATGATGTATTCTTCATTTTTCAAAATGGATGGGAAGAAATGTTCCTAACTCATCATTTTTAACTCAATGGGCAAGCTAAGCTCTCACTCTCAACACATTTCAGTGTTTATGAAGAAGGTATAGGAAGCACTTATGATTCATATAAAGTGACAGCAGTTAAACTAAAGCTTCCCATAGTCTGTAAATGACATTATTTGTTTCCCTCGTTCAACATTCATGTTTGGTTTAATGAGATTAGAGAATTATTAGCAAATGTGAAATACTGGGTCTTGGAGGAAATATATGAGGGAAAATTTTAAGCCAATTGACATGCCCTGTGTATGTAGAAGATTTTCAAGTATTGCTTCTTACAAGATGCCTGATTAGGAGGTTATGATTGCAATCACTAATTCTTTTCTCAAGGGTCACACAATTGTTCAGATGGTCTAGAAATTGCACTTACAAAGCAAAATGAGCAATGTAGGCGGATGGTCTTTTTCCTCCAATCCAATCCTCTTATAAAATGCATTGCATTCCAATAATTGCTTTTCATCAGATTTCTATTTAATAGTAATATTTTATGGTTTTGCATTTTCATTGAAAAAATCTCATTAGTGTTACATAGAATTTGCCTTTCATGAGTTTTCCAAATCCTGAAAGTCTCCTCCTTTTGCAATACCAGATGTTGGAGTTTCTCAGATTTGAGCAATACAGAGTCAACTGAGTTTCATTTCTGCAATATGCTTGACCTGGGATTTGGGGTTCTTATCAGAAATTTATTAAGTCTTAAGTCTCAATATGCTACTGATGGGATTCTTTATCCTTGGCAAGAGTTTGAGCCATGGTTATAGATATATGACACTTAATACTACAATGAATTGGTGGATTGGTGAGCTCATCTCTTTAGGTACCTCTTCCAGAGATACAGATCACAGCTCAGTCATGCCTACCCATGCTGCTTGATTTCTGTCTGTATCCTCTCATAAGTTTACTGCAATTGATACATCCAATATGCAGAGGAAGGAGTGAGGGTGCCTCCTCAAGGATACCAAAAGGACTCAGAACACTGATTACCTTCCACTATGTGATCAGCCTATCTTTTTCTATCAGACTTACGATTGATGGCATTTTTCCATTGTTATATAATAAAGATGATGAGGCAAGACAAATTGGATTAATTTTTACTATCACCACATTATTGGATTTCCAAAAGAAAATATTTTCAAGTGAAAATTCAAATGTTTGTGGACAGGGAGGGGAATAAATAAGTATAGGACAATAATTTCTAATCATGAATTGATTATTCACAAGACTGCTACTAGAGAGAGTTTTTAATAGCATTTTATTCTCCCTCAATTACATATCAAGATAATTTTTAGCATTGATTTTACATGACTTTAAGTTCCAATTTTTCTCTCTTCCTCCCTCCCCTCTTCTGAAAATACTAGGCAATTTGACATAGGTTATACATGTGCAATCATGTAAAAATATATTTCCATATTAATCACAGTTGTGAAAGAAAAAGCATTTCAAAAGGGGAAAAAAGCATGAGAAAGAATAAAGCAAGTGAAAAAAATATGCTTCGATCTGGATTGTTAAATGGACATGGAAATATTTTCCCTCATGAGTCCTTTGTACTTGCCTTGGATCATTGTGTTGTTGAGATAAGCTGCATCATTCATAGTTAGTCATCAGACAATGCTTCTGACACTGTGTGCAATGTTTTTAGTGTTTTTTTTTTTGTTTTTGGTTTTGTTCATTTTACCTTGCATCAGTTCATACAAGTCTTTCCAAGTTTTTCTGAAATCTACCTGTTCACCATTTCTTATTTCACAATAGTATTCCATCACATTCATATACCAGAGCTTGTTCAGCCATTTCCCAATTGATGGGCATCCTCTCAATTTCCAAGATTTTGCCACCATGAAAAGGGCTGCTATAAATATGTCTGCACATGTAGGTCCTTGCCCCTTTTATGACATCTTTGGGATACAGACCTGTATTGGTATTTCTGGAACAAATGGTATTCACAGTGTGCTTGACCTTTAGACAGAGGTCCAAATTGCTCTCCAAAATTGTTGGATCAGTTTACAACTCCACCAACAATACATTAGTGTCCCAATTTTCCCACATCCTCTCCAACATTCATCATTTTCCTTTTCTGTCATATTAGTCAATTTGGTAGGTGTGAGGTGGTACCTCAGAGTTGTTTAAATTTACATTTCTCCAATTAAAAGTGATTTAGATCACTTCGTCATATAAGTATACATAACTTTGATTTTTCCATCTGAAAACTGCCTGTTCATATCCTTTGACCTTTTATAAGGTGGGTAATGGTTTGTATTCATGCAAGTTTAACTCAGTTCCCTATATATTTGAGAAATGGGGCCTTTATCAGAGACACTTGCTGTAAAAAAATTGTTTCCCAGCTTTCTGCTTTCCTTCAAATTTTGGTTGTATTAGTTTTGTTTGTACAAAAGGTTTTTTTTTAATTTTAATATCATAAAATTATCTATTTTGCATTTTCTAATGCTTTCTATCTCTTGTTTGGTCATGAATTCTTCCCTTCCCTATAGACCTGATACTGTGCTCTTCTAATTTGTTAACAATGTTACCCTTTCTATCTAAATTATGGACTCATTTTGACCATGTACCAAGGTATACAGTGAGAGATGCTGGTAGATATCTAGTTTGTATTCTATTGTTTTCCCCTTTGCCCAGGAGTTTTTGTCAAATAATGGGTTCTTATCTCAAAGTCTGGGGTCCTGGGCTTATCAAACACTAGGTTACTATGGCCATTGACTATAGCGTCTTGTGTACATAATCTATTCTACTGATCTACTACTCTATTTCTTAGCCAGCACCAGATAGTTTTGATGATTACTGTTTTTTAATATAGTTTAAGATTGCTAGGTCACCTTCCTTTGTATTTTTTCCCATTAATTCCCTTGACATTGTTGGACTTTAGCTTTTCCAGATGAATTTTTTTGTTATTTTTTCCAGCTGTATCAAATAGTTTTTGGTAGTCTGATTGGGATGGCAGTGAATAAGTAAATTAACTTAGAATTGTCATTTTTATTATATTGGCTGAATTTACCCAGGAGCAATTGATATTTTTTCCAACTATTTAGATCTGACTTTATTTGGGTGAACAGTGTTTTGTAATTTTGTTCACGTTTCCTGGGTTTGTATTGGCAGGTAGACTCCCAAGTATTTTATAGGGTTTATAATAAGAATTTCTCTTTCTATCTGTTACTGCTGGGCTTTGTTGGTCATATAAAGAAATGATGATATGTGTGGGTTTATCTTGTATCCTGCAACTTTGCTAAAGTTACTAGCTATTTCAAGTAGTTTTTTAGTTGCTTCTCTTGGGTTCTCTAAGTATACCATCATATCCTCTGCAAAGATGGATAGTTTTGTTTCCTCACAGTCTATTCTAATTCCTTTGCTTTCTTTTCCTTCTCCTATTGTTATAGCTGATATTTCTAGTAGTGTATTGTATAATAGTAATGATAATGGGCATCCTTACTTCACCCCTGATCTTACTGGGAAAGTTTCTACCATATCCCCATTATAGATAATGCTTGCTGATTATTTTAGATTGATATCGATCATTTTAAGGAATGCTCCCTTTATTCCTATGTTCTTCAGTGTGTTTTTTTCTTTTTAAATTGTAAATGATTCTGTGTTTTGTCAAAAGCTTTTTCAGCTTCTATTGAGATATTCAAGTGGTTATGTTGGTTTTCTTATTGATATGGTAAATTATATTGATAGTCTTCCTAATGTTGAACCAACCCTACATACCTAAATCCTACCTGATCATATTATATAATATTGGTGATATATTGCTATAATCACCTTGCTAATCTTTTGTTCAAAATTTTTATATCAATATTCATTAGGGAAATTGGTTCATAATTTTCTTTGTTTTATCTCTTGCTGATTTAAGTATCAGTGCCTTATTTGTGTCATAAAAGAAGTTTGGTAGGACTCCTTCTTTGCCCATTTTCCCAAATAGTTTATATATAGTATTGGAATAGCTGTTTTGTAAATGTTTGGTAGAATTCACTTATGAATTCATCTGGTCCTGGGGATTTTTTTCTTAAGGGATAAATAATGGCTAGTTCAGTTTTTTTTCTAAGATAATATTATTTAGGCATTCTGTGTCTTGATATGCTAATCTGGTTAATTTATATTTTCATAAATATTCATCTTCATTCAGATGGATTTATTGGCATATAATTGGGCAAAATATTTCCTAATGATTGCTTTAATTTCTTCTTCATTGGTGGTGATTTCACCCTTTTCAACTTTTGATACTAGCAATTTGATTTTCTTCTTTTTTGTAAGTCAAATTAGCCAATGGCTTTTCTGTCCTATAGATGTTTTTTTTTCCCCCATAAAAGCAGCTCCTAGATTTA
Source organism: Petaurus breviceps papuanus (assembly GCF_028583685.1). Lineage (NCBI taxonomy): Eukaryota > Metazoa > Chordata > Mammalia > Diprotodontia > Petauridae > Petaurus > Petaurus breviceps. Next base: position 11,416,533 of record NW_027187345.1, read on the forward strand.
TTCATTAGTTCAACTGATTTGTGTTACTTTCTTTTTTTTACTTTGATTCATATTAATCTCACCTTTGATTTTCAGGATTTCCAATATGATGCTCAATTAAGGATTTTTAATGTCATATATATATATTTGGAGGGAGGAAGTCAGGGCATTTGGGGTTAAGTGACTTGCCCAAGGTCACATGGCTAGTAAGTGCTAAGTGTCTAAGGCCGGATTTGAACTCAGGTCCTCCTGACTCCAGGGCTGGTGCTCTATTCACTGTACCACCTAGTCACCCCATTTTTACAGTTTTTTTAAAATTGCATGCCCAAATCATTGATCGGTTCTTTTTCTATTTTTTTGATGTAAGAATTCATAGAAATACAGTTTCCCCTAAGTACTGCTTTGACTGCATCTCATAAATTTTGGTGTGTTGTCTCACAATTGTCTTTTCTTTAATGAAATTATTGATTCTCTCTATGATTTATTCTTTGACCTACTTATTCTTTTTATATAATTAATTTATTTTTCTTTTCAACATTTACTTTCATAGGATTTTGAGTTGTAAGTTTTATCTTCTTCCCTCTCCTCCCTCTGCCCTAAGACAGCATGCGATCTGATACAGGCTCTATTTATACATTCATATTAAATATATTTTTACATTAGTCATGGTGTAAAGAAGAATTGTAACTAATGGGTGGAACCACAAGAAAGAATAAACAAAACAAAGTAACAAAAGAAAAGGAGAGCAAATAGTATGATTCTACCTGCATTCAGACTCCAAAGTTCTTTCTCTGGATGTGGATAGCATTTTCCACCATGAGTCATTTGGAGTTGTCTTACATCCTTGCATTGCTGAGAGCTAAGTCTATCAATGTCAGTCATTGTATAATGCGGCTGTTACTGTGCACAATATTATTCTGGTTCTGCTCATTCCATTCAGCACCAGTTCCTATAAGTCTTTGCAGGTTTTTCTAAAGCCTGCCTGCTCATCATTTCTTATAGCACAATAGTGTTCCACTACATTCATATACCATAACTTGTTCAGCCATTCCCCAATTGATGGATATCTCCTTGATTTCCAGTTCTTGGCCATCACAAAAAGAGCTGCTTTAAATACTTTTGTAAATGTGAGTCCATTTCCAATTTTTATGATCTCTTTGGGATACAGACCTAGAAGTGGTATTGCTATTGACTCATTTATTCTTTAGGATTAGATTATTTTATTTCCAATTAATTTTAATCCATCTATTCGAACTTGGTTGAATATAATTTTATGGTGTTATGATCCAAAAAGAATACATTTGACATTTCTGACTTCCTACATGTGAATCTGAGGTTTTATGCCCTAGTATGTGATCAGTTTTTGTGTAGGTACAATGTGCTGCTGAGAAAAAAAGGTATATTCTTATCTGTTCCCATTCAGCTTTTCCTCCCAAAGGTCTGTCATGTCTAACTTTTCCAATATTCTATTTGCCTGTTTAGTCTCTTTCTTGTTTATTTTTTGTTGTTGGATTTATCAAGCTCTTAGAGGGAACACTTGAGGTCCCCCACTAGTATAATTTGGCTGTCTACTTCTTTCTATAACTCACCTTCTCCACTGATAATATGGATGCTATACTACTTGGTGCATACATGTTTAGTATTTATATTGCTTCATTGTCTATGGCACCTTTTTGCAAGATGTAGTTTCTTTATCTCTTAATTAGATCTACTTTTTTTTTTAAAGCAATTGGGGTTAAGTAACTTGCTCAAGGTTACACGGCCAGGTGTTTCTGGGTGGGTGCTAAGTGTCTGAGCCTGAGATTCGATCTCCAGGTCATCCCAACTGGAGCCAGTGCTCTTACTCGCTGTGCTACCTGGCCACCCCAATTAGATCTACTTTTGCTTTTACTTTATCTGAGATCAGGTTTGCTACCCCTGCTTTTTTTTAACTTCCACTGAAACATAATAGATTCTGCTCCTGTCCCTTACCTTTACTCTGTGTGTATCTCTCTACGCTTCTGGTATATTTCTTGTAAACACCATATTGTAGGATTCTGAATATTGATCCACCCTATCTGCTTCTATTTTATAGGAGAGTTCATCCCATTCACATTCTGTATCCAATGTACTCCTTTTCTCATCATTTAATTATTTGTATGTCATTCCCTCAAATGCCCCCTGTTTATGAACATTCCTGCTAGCTATATCATTAATAATATAATTTTTAAGAATTACAAGTATCATCTTTCCATGTAAGGATATAAACAGTTTACTTCTATGGAGTCCCTTATGTTTTCTTTTCCCTTTTTACTTGTTTATGATTCTCTTGGGAGATCAACTTTTTGGTTTAATTCTAGTCTTCTCCTCATGAAAGCTTGAAATACTTCTATTTCATTGGATGACCATTTTTTCCCTGATATAGTACACTTAATTTTGCCAGCTAAGTGATTCTTGCTTGTAGTCCTGGCTCATTTGTCTTCTGGAATATCCTCCCATCTTTTAATGTTGGGGTTTCCAAGGCCTGTGTAATCCTGATTGTGGCTTCTTGACATTTGAATTGCTTCTTTCTGGCTACTTGCAGTATTTTTTCCTTGACCTGAAAGTTCTGAAATTTGGCTATAATGTTTCTTGGAGTTTTTAGTTTGGGATCTCTTCCCTGAGGTGATTGGTAGATTTTTTCAATGCCTATTTTGCTATTTATAGTTTGGCTTGATTATTTCTTGAAAGATGCTGTCCAGGTCCTACTTTTGATTATGGCTTTCAGGTAGTACAATGATCTGACATTGTCTCTCCTGGGTATATTTTCCAGATCAGTTGTTTTTCCCATGAGGTATTTTATATTGTTATATATTTGTTGATTCTTTTCAATTGGTTTGATTGATTCTTGATGTCTCATGGAGTCATTATCTTCCACTTGCCCAATCCTAACTTTTAAGGCATTGTTTTCCTCAATTAGTGTTTGTACTTTCTTTTCTATTTGGCAAACTCTGCTTTTTAAGGAGACATTTTCTTCATTGGATTTTTGTATCTCTTTTTCCCTTTGGCAAATTCTACTTTTTATGCAGTTGTTTTCTTTTTCCAAACGATTGATTCTTTTTTCATAATTCTTTTGCATCCTTCTCATTTCTTTTTCCAATTTTTCTTCTACCTCTCTTACTTGACTTTTAGACTTTCCACTCTCCCATGAGTTCTCTCTGGGATTGAGACCCCTTTCCATTTCTGGGTGCAGTTCTGTCCATTGTTTTGGTGTGTTGACATTGTTGTCCTTTTCTGAGTCTGTGACTTGATCTTCCTGTCACCATGATCGCTTTCTATGGTCAGCTTCATTTTTGTCGTTGTTTTTTGTTCATGTTCTTTGTCCCTTTTCCTTTCTTGACACTGTTGATCGACCCCTTTACTATGATACTCTCTTCTCTCTAGGTTTTTGTGACACTGCTCTCTCCTGGTTTTCCTCAAACCTATTTGGCTATTTCCTTTGCTGGAGTTTCATTTGAATCATGCCTGCTAATTATGAGTGTTCCATATGGCTCTGTCCTGGGCCCCTCCTCTTGTCCCTTCATGCAGCTTCACTTATTGATCTCATCAGTTCCAAAAGATTCACTGATCATTTCTATGCTGATGATTATCCCATCTTCTATAGAATTTTTTATTCTGTTTAATTTTAACTGCTCCCTTCTGTTGTTTATCTTTCATTTATACTGTATGTTATTTATACATAGATGGTTGCATGTCATGTTCCCTATTAGATTGTGAGTTCCTTGAGATCAGGGACTGTGTTTTGCCTCTCTTTATTCCCCCAACAATTATTATATTGCTTGGTACATGTTTATTTTAACAAATGTTTATTGACTAAGGGATAAGACAGATTCCTTGCTCTCATGGAACATACATGTGGTCACTAGGGGATCATTTTGAAGAGGTGAGGGAAGTATTCCTGGAGAAAGTAGCATTTGAGATATGCATAATAGTTGAGCTTTGGGTTCAAGCCTGGACATTTGTATTAGATTGTCACTGATGAAGAAAATGACTCAAAATTATATGCCTCCTTGAAGGATGGAGGTTGCGAGAACCTGGGAAAGGAGAGATTCTTTTTTTTCCTGGAATCAAAAGAGGACACATGTGTTTGTCACCTCTCTTCAGGGAGAAGTCCCTGAATACAACAAAATATTTTGGGAAGAAACCAAAACGTAAAGTATCCGGTTCCTCAGTTGTATCACTGTTCCCAACTTGCTACACTAAAGACTTTGGGAAACATTCCTTTGAAAGATATTTCTCTCTCTCTCTCTCTCATCATTCCTAATATCTCAGTATTCCCACTTCATTCACTTTACATATTGTCCCTTATATTCTAATCTGTATAATTTGTTTGATTTCTGTTGATTTTGAATTAGATAAATGGGTCCACTCACTATTTGCTATTTGAAAGGATCCATATGTTACTCGCATTCAGTGAAAAGAGAATCAAGTCTTCAGATACTGCTTTAAGGCATTTTCTCACAATTAAAAATGGCTTGAAACTAAAAAATATTTCTCCTAGACTAGAAATATTGAAGGGGACAAAAAGATATAATTCTATCTTTGTATCCCCTCTCTAAAGAGAGCAGCATGAGTCAGGCTCATGGTTCAATCTCTTGCTCTCCTCAAGGCAGGAATAAAAGTCATTCCCAGAGAGTTATGGGTGGGATTTCATAAATATCAATTTATGCCTCCAGGTGAGCCACATTTAGGCTAAATCCTATGAACATATACGAAATCTACATGGGCAACACATAGTTTTACAGAAAGGATGGGAAGGGATTCAAAAGACAAACTTGAGAGTAGTCAAAGAACATTGATCTGCTAAATGAAAGGCACTGAGCCAACGCAGAAGAAATGCAGAATGTTCTTGGAGGGCAAAGAGCAGATTAGTATAGTGTTAGTGCAAAATGGAAAGAGAATAAGAACATAAGACCGGCACAGAGAAAAAGGGTGATGATTGTGGAGAGATTCAAAGGCTAAGCACAAGACTTTAATGGAGGCAAAACAGATGAGCAGAAATAGCATTTAACTTGCAAACATGGGAACTGAGTTTGAATCATGATCCTGAATCCTCCATTTAACTACCTCTGCAAACTTGTGTGTTTAGTCTTGAAGTGGGTTTAGTTTTCCTGGACCTCAACTTCATCACCTGGAAAATGGACAGGCTCCATCTAACTCTAGATGTACAAACTTACTCAAGAGACATCAGGAATCTGCTGAAAGGTAAACATTTTAGCTGGGCCTTGAAGTATGTGTCAGAATTTAGATATAGGCTGCCATGAGAGCTCAGTAGAATTGTGAGCCTCTCTGTTGTTGAGATGGGCATATTATGGAGGCAAAGTTATATGCATACTTATCAGAAATTGATAATAAACTTGAAATTACCAAACTCCAGGGACTGGATTCTGACATTTAATTGGATGTGGGAAGTCTTTAGGAAATACTTTATTTCTAAGTCAATATCTTGTTTGGTAGTTTCATCTTTTGAAGATGAAAATTGATTTTTTCCAGCACTGCAAAAGATAACCAAGGCTATTGCTCTCTCTCAGAACTATGAACAATACAATAAAAGGAAAAAAATTCAAAGTATATATGCAAGACAGTCATCACAGCTGGTCACTTAAGGATCATCTACATGGGAGACAATGAAAGGTGACCTTTTTCAATGTTGTATACCTTGTTAAACAACTTTCTTTTATTTCCAACAAAAGAAATGATAACTTGATAATACATTTACTACTAGCTGTCAGAATCATTTCACCTGAATGTTGGGAAACTTTAGGCTCTATGTAAAAAATAGTTTGGTTAAGGCTCACTTTAAAATACTATGGCATATTTATTTATGACTTGCTTATTTCTCTGTGAGATTCTGAGGTTTAATCATTTTTGAGTGAACTTGAATGTGTGCCAAGATGCAAATTAAAAAAAAAAAGCAAAGCAGAAAACTGAAAACATGCTCTGCATCACACTGCTGCTACTGGGGTTAATATGGGAGAAAAGGAAAAATAATGGGAAGCATGTTCTCAGAGTCCATCACCTGGAATGTCATGAGTAGTGTTCCTATGAAAGGATGGAAATAACAGTTAGTTGTCTTACTGCTCAGTATTTTTCTTATTTTATCTGTGAGAGCCAGTCACCACAGAAAGCTGATCTCCCACTAAGAACAATAAGGCACAATTAATATGCTAGGTCTCAAGTAACTCCCTACCATGGTTATCCCAGGTAGGAGAAGCCTTGAGTACCCTTGAGCTCATCGATGCTGCTGCTATTGGGGAGGCTTTATTTTGCAGCTACCCAGTGATTACACTATTTGACGGGAAATGATATTTTAAAATGAAAACACCTGTAATCACTGACACCTATAAACCTCCCCCAAAGACAGAAAATCAACAAAACAATGGGCACACACATATGTCTGAATAAATTTCAGGCACTGCTCTGGCAAAAAGAAACCATATTCCACATTTTTTTTGCTTATTTTATAGGAGAAAAAATGAATTATGATTTTCAAATTAATAACACTTCAAAAATGCTAATTAGTTTCTACATTTGAAATCATCATGAACACCACAAAGGAGTAGTTTTTAGTATCTTGAGTAACTTGAAGAAATGAGTTCAATAGAAAACAACCTGAAAAGGACTAAGCTTGAACGCAAGTTATATTGACAAAATGGTACAATTATACACAAATTTTTAATACGAATATCTAAATTGATTTTTACTGGGCACGTTCAAGTCTCATGCTGCTCTTGCTTTTTATTTATGGGCTGTCTTTGAGCAGTTCAAGGATGCATTCTATATCCAATCAATTTTCCAGGACCAGTGAATTCTACCTGCATAATCTATCTCATACCTGCCCCTTCCTTACTACCCCCACTGCCATCATTTTAGTTTAGGCCCTTGCCCCCTCTTCCCTGAACTTCCCTGAAACAGAAGAGACTCCTAACTAATTTTCCTGTCCCCTATGTTTTTCCTCTCCACTCTTTCACACTAATGCCAGAGTAACACTCCCAATGCACAACTCTAATCACACCATTCCTAGATTCTAAAACCTTTAGTAGCTCCCCACTGAATAGAATGGGGAACCATTTTTCTTTGAATTTAAGACATTTCACACTAAGGCTCAAACCTTCCTTTCCATTCCTATCCCATACTGTTTCCATTTATATGCTTTAACACACAGCATTGCAAAACAAGACAATATTGTTTTTATTTTCATTTTGTCTTCTCCTTTTCTGTACCTTTACTTACACCATCCTTCATGTATGTCACAGAGGAATGTACAGACGTGATATAGTAGAAAGGGTATTGACTTTGGAGTCAGAGCACTTAGGTTTGAATCCTGCCTAGGTGGTTATCTGTATTATTTTGGGTAAATCAATTAACTTCTCCAGGTCTCAGTTTCCCCATCTGCAAAATGAGGGGTTTGAACTGGGTAGGTCTTGACGTCACTTCAAGCTCAAAAGCTATGATCCTATGAATCGACTCCCCTCTCCCCAATATATCCTGTTCTGTTGAAATATATATCTTCCTTTATAGTCCAATTCATGTCTTGCCTACTCCATGATATATCCCTGATCCTCCTTAAATCTCTCAAGTCATTCAGGTTGGCCCTCCCTTTGGCACTGAAATTCATCCTTTTATCATAAGTATTATCTGTATATCTCCCTACTATTACTATTTACACACATACATGAACAGCTTCTCTGTATTTATTTTTAAATAGATATTTAAAATGTAGATAATTGTAATCCATTAAAGATAAGATGCTAATGCTCATTAGTACTGTAAAACAGGTACCAGAGAAGGCTGTCTTGAGAACACCATCAATAAGTTTCTTATTTCTCCTATTTTGCAAAGAGGCTAGTATATTTCAAAAGCCTTTCATTGAGTAAAGGAGGACTTTTCATATGTGATTCTTCACAATCTCTCCCATAATTTTGGAGCCAGCTACAGGTGTATTGACGTTCCAAGTATGCTCCAATATAGAGTGCTTATATACCAAACATGTCATCTTTCCTCCTCTGCTTTGTGTATGATGAATACACCACTCTTTAGAAAATCACCTCTTCTAGTATACCCAATTGGACCCTTGTGCCTTGTAAGTGTTAATTTACCTCACTGTAAGAATTAATTCCCCTCATCTAGTAAGCATCCTAGTTCCCAAAAGCAATTTTATCATAGGATCAAGGCTGTGTTTTCCAAAAATGGAGATGTTATCTTATAAACCACAAAATGGCTCATTTTTTTTAAAAAAAGTAATCATTTTGACCAGAAACAAAATAAGAAAATGTCACCATTATATAATATCTCATGATAGATAATTAACAAGCTATTAGTCATAATGAAACATCAGTGTTTCATTAAAAGCAGTTCTCTTTTTCCCATTTGTTCTTTTAAGTTCTGTTGATGCATTTTAATTGTTTTTGTTTGTTTTTCTGAGGATGAAAAGCAGAGATTTGCTGGAAAATGTTTAACAACTAACTCTCCCCCTCCAAAAAAAATGTACAAGTGACACACTTTTAAATTTATTCTTAATTATTCACATTTTCACCATCACTTTCTTAAGTCTAGACCATAAACAAAACAACAAATCAAGCCCTGGTTTGTAGCGTTTATCGATTTATAAGGTATATAAATTGTCACAAGGACAATTTAAGGATTAGTTCTGGCAAGCCAGAAGGACTGACTCCAGCACATAACTATTTCCAAGAGGGCAAGATGTCTAGGCAAAGGTCATCTGCTTAAGGGCTAAGTATCTTTACACTTAATAAAGTTTCAAGGCATTTTGTAGGACATAAATGCCAGGGGCATGTGACTATTTGAAAGGGAAAGTGTGTGCACATGTTTTTGCCCAGGTTCAAAAAAATGTAGAAGGAGGCAGTGGAGAGATTTTGGGAGGAATACAGTCTATAGTCTGGGGCACAGAAGAGGTAAAAGAAATTAATTCACCTTAACCCAGTTTCAAGGGAGGAGTAGAGTACCTTTTGTAGATGGAATGAAGTAAGCAAAGTCTTGACAACAGACTAAGTGACCCTTCTGTGTGTCACCTGGGTGAGTCAAAGGCCTGAAGAACCAAAACTTCTCTGATTAGCCCCCAGGCATGTTGGCCAAGGGTTGCCCACTGACTGGTAATCATACTCCATGGAAGAAGCAGAAGCAGCTGTGGCAACATATGGCTGCTTCAGTACATGGCCATGGCAGCTTGCCAGGGAAGAAGCAAATGGCAACTTCAGAGGAGGAGAGCAGCAACAGAGAGAAAAGTGTCAGTGAATGAAGACTGCAACTCTGCAGAGCACAGTGGCAGCTGCACGGGAATTCTGGAAGGAGCAATGAGAGCTGGACAAGCAGACTTGGGATACTGCTTCAAAGTCACCCACAGATTCAAAAAGTATAGTAACTACTGAAGATACCAAAAGCAGCATGGAGTACAGATGTTGGAAAACCTCAGCCCTGGTTAAGGTCTCCTAATTGTTGTAGCCCCTTGAACGAGTAAACTTACAGCTCATCTGCGTGCTTCAAAATTTCTCTTTGTAACTGAAATACTCACTAACTTAGCCCACAGTAACTATGGAGACAGCGAGACCATTTATATAAAGCAGGACTCAAGGGGAAAAATACTAAATTACAAAAGGTTCTTTACTATTGAGATTTTTACCCATAATCTCTGTGACTTCTGATATATACTAACAGCTCCTTTTTCTAGTGATCTGACTCCAAAGGTCATGCCAACAATCCCGAATGCAATTGCAAGGTCAAGACTAGGTGGATATGTTCTTCCTGCTTTTATATATGTCCCCTGAACACCCCTTTGAGTACTTCTGAATCCAGTTTACTCAGGCTTCTGCTTTCCAGGGTGTCTTAATACTCCCTATTTTCTTTTTGTGAGTGAATGTGCCTTTCCTTGCAAAAGGCTAGAGAAATTATGCCTTGTTAGCTGAAACTAACTGATGCATACCTTGCCGAGAGCCCCTGGTGTTTACAAAGAGGGCTTATGGTTACTAGACAATTATCCATTCCTGACATATGACACTGTTACTGTCAGCAAAGTGTATTTAATTAAGCACATGACACCACAAGGCATGATGCAAGGCACTTAAAAAAAACAACAACACAATTCTCTGGGCACCAGGAACTTCATTCCTTGGCTGACTTTTATTATCATCGAGCTATTAAGTCTCACAAAGAAACATTATGCAGGGTACAAGCTATCAGTCATTTAGGAAATTTAATTTGGCATCATCAACCATTTCTTTACCATCAGCAATATTTCCTATATCCTCTATTAAATGATTCAACAGTGCTACAATAACCAGTTTATAGTCATTAACAAAAATAGGCCAGTTGGATTTGTTTGGTGCTGAATTCCATTTGGGCTAAAAAACATAGGAAGTCTCAAGTAATGAGCAGCCGCTGAAAATTAGCCTTGCTTGACTTGACCAGGGACTGTAGCAAATATGCACAGTGATTGCATGACATATTTTTCTGTTTGTTTCACTGCCATGCTTGGGGAAGATGAAAGGTTTCAAAACCTTTATTTGCATTCTGAGTTGAGAATTTTTTTTCCAAACACCCTTAGAAAAATAATGTGGCTGGTGCAATAAAAGGAATAGAAGGAAGCAAAGTTGTGCCCCATGAGAAAATGTTAAAGGAACTAGTTGGAAAAGAGATGAGGAGATTTCTCCATTGACTTTTTAGATGGTTGCTTTCTGAGAATGATGCTGACTATGTTTATGTTTTCCTTGTCTACAGGGGGCCAAACAAGAGAAAACAGACTTTCAAAGCAGGTGAAGTTTTAGCTGGATACCAGAAAGAATGTCTTGACCATATGAGTGACTCAGGGGGCAGTTAGATCTGAGTTCAAATCCTGTTTCAACTATTTAGCTGTGTGAAACTTTGTCATTGTTCAATTTCAGTCTAGTCCAACTCTTCGTGACCCAATTTGAGGTTTTCCTGGCAAAGATACTGGTGGTTGGCCATTTCCTTCTCTTGCTCATTTTACAGATGAGGAAACTGAGGCAAACAGGACTTGCTTGAGGTCCCATAGTTAGCTAGTAAGTATCTGAAACCAGATGTCAACTCAGGTCTTCCTGATTCCAGGCCCAGTGCTCTATCCACGGTGTCACCTAGCTGCCTACATTAGCTACCTAGTGTGAGACTAGGCAAGTCGTTTAACCCAGCTCAGTCACAAGTTCCTCATCTTTAAAAAGGAGATAATAATATCACCTACCTCTCAGTCTGTTGAGAATCAAATGAAATAACATAAGAGAAGTACTTTGAAAATTTCAAAACCCTACAAAACTACCAGCTGGTATTATTATTAATAAGTTTTATTATTATGGCAGTTAGGTGGTGCAGTAGATAGAGCACTGGGCCTGGAGTGAGGAAGATTCATCTTCATAAGTTCAAATCTGACCTCAGACACTTACTACCTGTGTGACCCTCGGCAAGTCACTTAACCCTGTTTGCCTCAGTTTCTTCATCTATAAAAATAAGCTGGAAAAGGAAACGGCAAACCACTCCAGCATCTTTGCCAAGAAACTCCAAATGGAGTCACAAAGAGCAGATATAACAGAAAAAGGCTGAATAATAGCATTATTATTATTAAACAAAGAGAAGAATGGGTCACGAAGGGAAAATGCAGCTAGGCGGTACATAGGATAGAGTGCTGGACCTGTAGACAAGAAGCCCTGAGTTCATATCCAGCCTCAGAAATTTATCAGTTGTGTGACCCTGGGTAAATCACTTAACCTTGCCTCACTTTACTCAAATAGAAAATGGGGATAACAATAGCACCAGCCTTCCAGGGGTGTTATGAGCATTAAATGAGATAATAATTCAAAAGCACTCAGCACAGTGCCTGACACAGTTTTACAAATGTTAGTTGTTGTTATTATTATTTTTCCCCAGAAGTTCTTTGAGAGAATCATCTGACTTCATAGATATTCATAGGCCCAGAGGCAAGGTATCTCCTGATGTCTGCCTACCAACTCTCTTGTTTTATGAGTCTATCACTTGCATTTGAAACAGAGAACAATAAGGGTAGATAGAGTGGTAAAATTACTAATCTTTCTGTAAAGTTTCCAGCTGATCAGACAGGCTTACCACCTTCTCTGTCTTACTGAGTGTTAATAATCTGTCTGCATAAATGCCTGCCATTATCACTTACAATGCTTCCTTTGTGATTTTTGTATTTAAACTCCAGTTATGGTCCAGTTGATGAGTGTTCTGGAGTCACCTCCCCAGGTGATGATCAAAAAAATTTCTTGTTTCCTTTCAATGTGTCAGAAGAGCTTTCTTTACACAATTGTCTTTCTGCCTGATTAGCCTTCTGCAGAATCTAGATGATAAAGCCTTAATATTAGGGAGGGGGAAGTCTTTCATCATGTACATTCATTTTTATAAATGACTATTCCATTCTGCTACTGCTGGAAAATATTTCAGGAAAATCCATTATTGTTTAATAAAATACGTTGGCTATTGAAAAGCAAAACAATCTAAGGGTTCTGGGACTCTATGAAATTTGCATACCCAGGCATGTTCTGATTTAGGTCAGATATTTTTTCTGAATAATAAATTAGAAGGATTAATTGCTTTTTGGATGGGCATACTATACTAAGTTGTCTATATTAAGATGCCTTAAGGAAAAAAAAAAAACATGTAAATAAAGCAGGACTTTTAATGACTAAAAACATAGAGTTCCTCTCCTTGAATTTGATTTTAGATGGGTAGTGCTATACTTATACAAAAATACCTGCCTATGATAGCTGGACAGAAGTGAGTCAGGTGGCTAACTGGGAGAGATCACCGAGACACAGGTCACAGAAAATGAAAGTTATTTCCTCCCTGCATTTCCCCTCCCCAGGCCCAGTCTTGTAATCAAGCCTCACTTTTGTTTGGGCTTGGAGATATTTTTCGTTGCCAGAAATCAGTGGATTGTAAACAAACAATGTAACCAAATAAATCTGTACACTGACACTTATACATAACTACCAAGCATTCAACATGCCGACCCCAGTTGACTTCTTTCTTTCAAAATAATAAATCCTTCCCATTGCTCATTTGCTAAAATGTGGTCTCATTTATCAAGACTAGAGACATGGCTATGGAGGAAAACACAACCAGCTTAAGAATCAGTCATAAATGTTTCTGGGTTTGCATCTGATTTAACTAGGATGAAAATTTCTACTGTACTTTGTTATACACTCACAGTTAAGGCACAGAGAAGAGCTAAAAATTCTTCTCTCCAAATACTATTTCCTTTTGGATAGAAGTGAAATTTTAATGGTCTATAACTGGCATAACCAAGAAAGAAGTTCTTTTTATCCTAGCAGAAGAAGACTATAGTAAAATCAAAATTAATTCCTTTGACTTTTTAATGATGACCATAAAAAGCATTTATTGAATGTCTGTTGCATGTGATATTGCAAGGTATCGTGAAAATTTAAATTAAGAGTCATGTTTCCTGCCATCTAAGAGCTGATAAATGATAAGGGACAATGTTAATTCAGACAAGTACACAGAGACAAATTAAGAAGGCTTGAAGAGCTACATTAAATAGGTAACTGAATAATTGGCATTTCTTGTAAGCAAGAATACTTACAATTTCTTGTAAGTGAAGAATAAAAATGAGCTAGTAGCAATTGCATATTTAGGAAGGGGAGCTTGTTACCTTTTTGCTAGTTATGGAGAAAAGGTTTCACTGTGGCTTTAGGTACTTCCAATCATACATTTCCTTTTGTTATTAATTGTTTTGTTTTTATTTTATTTTTTTGTGTTTTGTAATTAATCATCATTATTTATGATTATATAAAATATAATATCAATAATGATTATTTATAATTACATCAAATATTTACTAATATAAGAAATCTTAAAATTAAATAATTATAAAATACTATAAATATATTTGTATGATTATTATTTAATTTAGGAAAAGTAAGAAGACTGAGTAGTCTGCTAAAGATTGCTGTTCAGTCATGTCTGATTCCTCATGACCCCTTTTGGAGTTTTCTTGACAAAGATATTGGAGTAGTATGCTATTTCATTTTCCAGCTCGTTTTACATAAGAGGAACTGAGGCAAAAATGGTTAAATGACTTGCCCAGGGTCACACAATTCATAAGTTTCTGAGGCAGGATTTGAACTATTAAGAAGATACAAGCCCAGTGCTCTATCCACTGCACCACCAGCTAATGTTTACATTCTACTTAATGTATGTCACAGTTAAAAAAAATTAAATGTTCCTTTGTAAACCAAAAAGACTTATACATAGAATTTTTAAATTTATACAACTTATTCAGATGCTATAACTAAAGTATATACTTCAACTAATATCAACATTTATTGAACAATATTAACATTAACTAGAGTGATGTTTACTAATGTTCAGTCTCAGAAAAACAACCAGAGGTATACCCTATTGTTAGTACTACATTAACACTATAAAATTAATAATTCTTAGTATTTCAAGTGTGTGGTTGACACCTCCTTGACTCAGTCAATAAGTAAAACATTTATTTATTCTTTAGTAAACTTAACATAAAGCATATCTCTCCGGCTGATAATATAATTGGAGTTTGGCCATAGACTTAAGTTAGTCAACATTTGTATTGTTGAATGCTTTGAAAGGAATAAAAGATTGTCTCATTTGATAAATGTCTTCTACATCCATGATACACAGTAGATCCATAGAAATACTAGTTATAGCCATAATGCCATCTTCTGGCTGTCTCCATAACATGCTGCCTATAGCATCAGACTTCTCCTCTTCCTCCTCCTTCTCTACCTGGAACTCAGACTATCACTCCTGGGCTCTAAGGGGGTGATCTTATACTTAAACCCAGTATGTAGATCATGTATCTGATGTTAAATACTAGTGTAAATATCAGGTCAGCATGACTTTTTCCCTCCCCTTTGACTTTGGACCATGATTGGTGAGTTTTCAACTTATCTATTGACTGATCTCAGGTCCGACACACTACTTCTGTATCATCTTAGTGTGATGAATAAGACTGAACATACCACTTGTTCCTTCAGTCCTTAAAATTAAACTCAATGAATGTAGGTACTGTCATCTGTGTTTGTATCTGTATTCCTAGAATTTAGCATATAATATTTTAGAAATGCATTAGTTCATAGAAAAATCCTTTCAAACTTCAGAAAATTAAAAGAATCAAATGTTTCAATACTGTCCAAATTATACATCCACTCATAGATAATCTTTGTCATGATTTTTACTTAATCTTTTTTTAGATTTTTATAATTTGTATATAGTAACTTTAGTGTTGCTAGGTGGGATAGTGGATAAAGTGGCTGGCTTGAAGTCAAGAAAACTCATCTCCCTGAATTCAAATCTAGCTTCACACACTTATTAGCCCTATGACCCTGGGAAAGTCACTTAATCTTGTTTTCCTCCGTTTCCCCATCTGTCAAATGAGTGAGAGAAGGAAATGGCAAAGCACTCCAGTATTCTTGTCAAGAAAACCCCAAATGGGGTCACAAAGGGTCAGACACAACTGACAAATGACTGAGCAACAATAATAGTTGATGTGAGGAATATCATTTGAATTACTTATAACAGTTTGTCAGAACTAGCTACCACACACACATACACACTTATACACACACACACACACACACACACACACACACACCCTTATGACTTAAGTTGGAAATACTGATTATAATGTTTAGAATCACTGAAGTTGTTTGCTTTGTAGGAGGGTGAAGGTGTCCAGTCTACATCATTATGGTTGCATCATTGTATAATGAATAACCTGATGGATTTAGTCGAGAAGACTTGGACATGATGGACTTAATTAAGAAAACCTGGGCTTGAACTGGTGCTTCTAACACATTTCAGTGGTATGAACTTGCTGAGCCTCAGTTTTCTTATCTGTAAAATGGGGATAATAATGACTTTAATACCTATTTCACGGTACCCACATACACACACATATACACAAATGCTATTAATACATGAACACATGTAATGTTAAATTGGCCTATTAAACAATGTCTTTACTCTGAGAAAATGTTTACAGTCATTTCTTTAATTGTCTTAAATGGTGTGACACAAATCCTATAGACTACTGGAACAGGGATAAAGATATGGACCAGATTTGTGATTTTATCAATGCTAGGAATGCCCAATGAGGAAACTCCCTTTAGAGATTCAGGTTTGTGTCTTCTCTACAATTTACCTAGAGGACTAACAGGTTAATTGGTTGCTAGAATTATGAAACAAAAAGGGACCACCTGCTCTGCCTCTGAGAATATACCTAATGTACAATGCAACCAAGTGACACCCAAACTAAAAGGATAGTTCCTTATCTTTGGAAACCACAGCAATACCCCCAAGCAATCATTTATTTCCTCCATTTCTCCTAATCCCACCAAGGAAAACCAGGAAGAAACAATTCTAGTGAATATGTAAATGATTACTAAGCAGCAGATAATTATTCCCAAATCAATAGCTGGACAGCTGGGTTACTCTGTGTCAAAATCCAAGCAATTCAATGACATTTCCCCAAAGACTATTCTCTGTTGTTATGGAGAATTTTTCGTTTACTTTTTGCATTTTGATTGATTAATGCACAATGCACCTTGGCATATTTTTCATTTGTAATGCAAAATGCGGGCAACACACAGGAAGACACACTTGAATTCCCCTACCATTTCTTATTTGAATTTTCTTTTAATCTTTCAGAAACACAGGCAAAATTTTTTTTACAGGTTTTTGTATTTTAGATTTGAAAGCATCTTTTCTCCATCTCTGTAGATTGTACAATCTATAAACGGTACCAATTTAATTTAATAAACTCATTTAACCATTTCTACGTGTTTCTAATCTCTTTGATGGTGATATCAAAGCCTGACTGTGTATCATTGACAGTCATTCCTGGAGATATGGTAAATGTGTTATTAGTATAAGGAATAAATTTAGCTCCAAAGCAATATCTACCTTTGTTATATATGCATTCATGTATATATGCTCTAGTGAGACATCATGTGATAATAATTCCCAGAAGGGATGGTTTATATCTGGTTCTCAGAACATCATAGGTTATTTCATTACATACCAAAATTCTGTCATAAGCCCACTTCTATCATTCTGCCCTATAGGGTTCACCTCAACTTTATTAGTCTACTGGGGGAATTCTAACATCTTTTTATATTCAAGCTTCCCCATTTTTCTTCCTCCTAAATCACAGCTCACAATCCCCATCTCCTCATCTCATGGTGCCTATAGCCACACTTAGAGTGACAGAATGCAGGAGGGCTCTTCTGGGAGCCCTACAAGACTGACAAGAGCCTCCTTAACTCACGTACAATCTCAACAAGACCAATCAAAAGATTCAATAAGGCAGCCTTGAATACCATTCACCCACCTCCACTTGGCTTCTTTTCCTAAGACCACTCTAGAAAAATGACTTCTTATTCCTCAATTCCTAGTTCCCTTGTGGTAAAGTGGAAAGACTATGGGCCTGGAGACAACAGGCCTAGGCTTACCTTCTAGCTGTGCCACAAATTAGCTATATGACCTTAGGTACACTACCTTAGGTATACCAACAAGGTATATTACCTTAGGCAAATCATTTAAGCTTGCTGAGTCTCAATTTCCTCATCCAAACAATGGGTGGTAATAATATCGCACTAGGTTCTGCATAGGATTGCTGTGAAGATCAAATGAAGCTGTAAGAATAAAGTACTACGTAAGTATCAGATACACTCTCCCCAATGGGTCAGATCCTATGTTCTCTCCCTATATATTCCTCTTTGTAATATGGGAAAGTTTAAAGTGTCAGTACTCAGGACTGCAGGACCCAGTGTCCCTGATAATGTTTACTATGAAGAGTATATACTATTACCCTTTCAGAAACCATCAATATATTACAGAAATATCATCTCTTCTCCATCCTGCCATCTTTCCCCTTAACCTGTCACAGCATATTTTTCTGATATACCCTGGTAATTCAGTTAGAAATTAACAAAGAATTATTTAATCATAGGTATTTAGAAACTTTCATATTTGTAACACTAAATTTGGATTCTGTCAGTCTCTAATTAACAAAACATTAGTAAGATAATAAATAAGAATGACAGAATGCCATGGGGCACTTTGTAGTTGAAATGGAAATAAATCATCTGGAAAGTAAATAGTGACAACACATTATTTAAATGTAGGCCGCTAGGTGGTTCAGTGGATAGAGCCCTGGGTCTGGAATGAGGAAGAGTTGAGTTCAAACCTCACATCAGATACTTACTAGTTGCAAGACCTGGGCAAGTCACTTAACCTCTGTTTGCCTCAGTTTACCCTGGAGAAGGAAACAGCAAACTATTCCTGTATCTTTGCCAAGAAAACCCCATAAAACAGGGTTTTGAAGAGATGGACACAATTTTAGGTAAATAATTTAATCACAGCTACTCACTGCTAATGACTTAATAACAAAAATTGTATAAAGCTAGTGATGAAAACAATAACAAAAGTATCATTTACATAGTGCTTCCAGTTTACAAAGAATTTTACTTCTGTTATTTCATTTGATCTTTACAATAACCTGGTAGGTAGGTGCTATTTTAATGTTCATTTTATGGATGAGGAAACTGGGCTTTTGAGAAGTTATGTGTCTTGCTTAGGGTCACACAGCTAGTAGGATTTGAACTTCAGTCTTCTTACTCTAAGCACAGCATTTGTAGTTGTTGTTCACTGGTTTTTCAGTCATGTCCAATTCTTCGTGCCCCCATTTGCGATTTTCTTGGCAAAGATACTGAAGTAGTTTGCCATTTTCTTCTCTAGCTCATTTGAAAGGTGAGGAAACTGAGGCAACAGGGTTAAGTGACTTGCCCAGGATCATACAGCTGGTAAATGTCTAAGACTGGATGTGAAGTCAGGAAGGTGAGTTTCAGGCCTGGCACTCTCTCTACTGTATCTGCCATGCTGCCCAAGCCCAGCATACTATCCACTATCCACTTAGTTTTGTGCCCCCTCCCTCTTCTGGAGACAAATAATTTGTCAAAACTCTATTCTCTTTGTAAGATGGTAGATTGCTTTTTTTTTTTCCTTAAAAATCAGAAGTCGGGGGTGGAGCCAAGATGGCAGAGTAGAAGCACAACCTTCCTGCGACTCCGGCTTCCACCTTCCCCTATCCATGTAAAAAGGGGACTCTAAACAAACTTTGGAGCTGCAGAACCCACCAAATGACACAGAGAAGCTAATGTCCTGCTGAGGACAGCCTGGCAGGCCGAGAGGAATCAGCCAGCACAGCGCTCTGGGAGCCGAGCCCAGCCCCACACCAAGGCTTCAGCCCTAGGGCGGGCCTGACCAGCTGTGGGCCAGAGGGACTCCAGATCAGAAGCAGCGGTGGCAGTTTCCAGATTTATCAACACATAGATGCGAAGGACAAAGTGAGAGGCCAGTGCAGTCTGGACTTTGGGACCAGTAAGTGGGAGTGCATGGCTTTTACCCCTGGGGCAAGAAGATGCTGAGATGCCTGCACAGCCAGCCAGCTCCACATGGCAGCTTCAGCTCCTAGCCTGCAGAGTGTAAGGGGACCAAGCACCAGTCAGAGGGGTAATCGCTCTTACTTTAACCTGCTTGGATCTGGATTGCAGTCTAGGGTGGAGGTCCTGGGGTGTGTGTCCAGCTTGCCAGAGCGGGTGGAGACCTCAGAGAGGGGACCCATCTAACACCTCTGGCAGATAAGAAAACCCCAGCTTTTGGGATGAAAGTTCCCCTGTCTGGTGGCAGAGTCCTACTGTGGCAAAAAGTCTAAAACTCAAGTGACTGAGGGGCGACATGACCAGGCAAAGGAAACAAAGCAGATAGAAGATTCCAACATTACACTCCTATTTGGGGGACAAAAAGGAGCAAAGCATGGAATAGGAGGAAAACAGTGAAATTAGAACTCCTGCACCAAAAGCTCCAAAGGAAAATACAAGCTGGTTACAGGCCCTAGAGGACCTTAAGAAGCAGATAAGAGAAGTGAAGGAAAAATTGGGAAGAGAAATGAGAACGATGCAAGAAAATTATGAAAAGAGAGTCAAAAGCCTGACTGAGGAAAATAATACCTTAAAAAACAGACTGACTGAAATGGCAAAGGAGGCTCAAAAAGGCAATGAGGAGAAGAATGCTTTTATTTTAAGAATGCTTAGACAGAAATACCAGGAGTCAATGGGCGCCTAGGAGAGCTGACTGATCTGGTCAAACAGCTCTGCTCTGAGAACTTGCAGAGTGCTGAAGGACAGCACCAGTGTACCAGGCATAAGTTGACATTCAAGCTCTTTTGTGAAGATGACCAGACACCACTCTGTGTGAGATGTGCCCAAAGCCCAGAGCATGGTGCTCACAAGCTCTCTCCTGTAGTAGAGGCTGCTCACAATTGCAGGGAGAAGCTGCAAAACCTCCAAAGTCTCCTGCGGAAGCATTTGGAGGAAGCTGAGGAACTTCTTGCTGGGGAGGAGAGACCTGCTGTTGACTGGCACTGGATGATCACAGAAGAATATCACAAGCTGCACCAATTCCTGATGGAGGAAGAATCCCAAAATCTTGAAAGGCTGAAGCAAGAGCAAAGGGCAGAGCAGGACAGACTATCCCAGCTTGTGCACACCCTCCAGGACCTCATACTAGAGTTGCAGGGAGCAGGCCACCAGCCCAATGTGGATCTGTTATGGGAAGTCAAGCACTTGCTGGGAAAGAGTGGGTCAGTGCTGTCCCAAAGGGCCAATGCTGTCAGCCCAGAGCTGAGAGAATACCCCATCCCAGGTATGATTGAGATGCTCAGACAATTCAGAGTGGACCTCACAATGGATCCCACAGCAGCCAGTCCCTGTGTGATTATTTCTGAGGATCTGAAGAGTGTGAAGGCTGGAGAAGGCTGGCAGGTGGGGACCAGCCACCCTGAAGACTGTGCTTTCCATGCTGTCCTCACTGAGCAGGTTTTCAGCTCAGGCAGACAGTACTGGGAGGTGGGTGTGACTCAGTTACCTCAGTGGATACTGGGGATCTATACCCCACACTTGAGGAAAAGGAGGGGCAGGTATCAGGACCCCTGTGACTCTCTGTTCCTGCTTTCCCATGTCAAGAAGGAAGAGGATTACTATCTACAAACCTATCCTGGATCATTGAACCATCGAGTGAAAGGCCATGTATCCAGGATTGGGGTGTACCTGGAATGTTCTTCTGGAACTCTTTCCTTTTACAATGTTCTCCAGCATTCCCTCATTTATGAATTCCACTCAATTCCTTTCAGAGTCCATCACACCCTTCTTTTCCCCCGGCCCCCCAATTCCAGGTACAAAGGCTGGTCCCATGATTCTCTGTCCAGTGAAATCTCATCTTTGTGCGTGTTGCTATTCCTGTCTCTGAGCATTTCTCCAGGGAGGAATTCTCAACCCACCACCCTGGCTGTAGGCCTTCAATTTCCAGCCTTCCCTGGAAGAAGATGAGCATCACCTCCTTCATGATGAAGAAGAAACTCCCTGCTCATAACTGGAGACTTGCCTTCCACACTGCAAACTGAGGGGGATCATTTCCAAATATGTTACACTCTATTATGCTCAACTGATACAGTCCATCAATTTTCACTCTGAATTAATCTTGTTTTAGCAATAAATAAAAAGTAAATAAAATTTATTTCATTAATATGTTATACAATAATAATAATAAATTAAAATAAATTAAAAAAAAAACTTTTTCCAGTCCTTTATACCTTGAATTGCAGTAAACCTTCCTTTGTGCACTAATATAAAATGAAATAAATTCTAGGATTTACAAAAAACAAAAAAATCAGAAGTCATTTATATTTACAAGTTGGATTTTCTACATGTACAAGTTATTTAATTTCAAGCTAAAAAGTTAAGTCCTTTCATAATCTCTCTGCCTAGTTCTTTCTTCCTTATTCAGTTTTATCATAATGGAAAAAAGACTTATTCACTAGAGACAGAGTCCTCCATCCCACTACCATCTATTCCTTCCCAATATCTCTTAACCTGGAATCATCCTTTTGTTTTCCCTCTTTCATATATATTATTTCTCAACCATTTTAAAGTTATGTCACTTTGATAGAAACTTGATCATTAACTTTCTCTGCAGTTTGGCCCCGAAAGAAAGTATTTTTCATTTGGCTTCTGTAATCCGAAGTTATCTGCCCTGAGCTCCCAAAATATGCACAATCAAAAATGATTAGAGTAATCAAGCTGCCTGAAAAAGCAAGAGGTTTCTGGCATTTGAGTTCCTGGCTGAAGAAAGTACATAGAGAAAACAGAATACAGTTCCACTGCTAATCAAGCAAGTAATCAAGCAACTTGAATTTACTTTGCACCCACTATGTGTTAGGTGGGCAGCTAGGTGGTACAGTGAAGAGAGCACTGGGCTTGGAATCAGAAAGGCCAACCTTCATGAGTTCAAATCCAAGCTCAGATGCTTATTAACTGTGTGGGCAAGTCACTTAAGCCTGTTTGTCTTAGTTCTTCATCTGTTAAAAAATGAATTGGAGAAGAAAATGGCAAACCACTTTAGTATCTTTATCCAAAAAAACCTCTAATGGGGTCACAAAGAGTCAGACATGACTGAAACAGCAACAAATAATGTGTTTGTTACACATTATACGATGCACAGACCTTTATGGTACTGAGGGGGTGCAGGAGATAGATCTGGATCTAGGAGAACTCAAATCTAGGCCTGGAATCAAGAAGACTCAAATCTGGCCTCAAACTAGCTGTGTGACCCTCTGTAAGTCACTGTTTGCCTCCGTTTCCTCAATGATAAAATGGGGATAATACTAGTACCTTCCTCACAGGGTTATTTTGAAGATCAAATGAGATCCTATTTATAAAACATAAGTGCTGTATTGCAGTTAGCTATCATTGTTATCTTCCATACTGGATTCATAAACGGTACGGATAGCGAGAACATATGAAATTTAGAAAATTCGGTCAAAAATCCTAGAACTAACATTCAAAATAAAAATGGATAAAGATAGAGAGCATCCCAGAATAAACAACAGTGCAAGAAACCAAAACTTGATGAAGGTCCGTGGGGAGTCAAGCAAGTTTAATATATACATAACTATTTATTATACATACAGATAACCCCTGATTTTATTCCTAACTCCAGTGAGGCTCACTTGGCCCTTGGGAAGTAAGCATATCTTAATATACCTTCATTTGACATAGAAGATGAAAAGTGTTAGAAAAAAAATATGACCAAGACAGAAAAAATGGCCACAGCCATTTCATGTATCTATGCATGCATATAATTAGGATAATGAGAGTGGAATTTGCATAGTACTTTAAGGTTTTTTTTTTTCTAGCTTTGCATATGTACCTTCAATCAATATGTATATACATCCAATGTATAAGAGCAGGTATAGATTTTTTTCTTTAAACAATTTCTTTAATAAAAATCCTTGGGTAATACTTAATGCTTTTGGTTCCATTAAGGATACAGAACAATATCATGAAAAAGAGGGAGCCTCAGAATCAGGAAGATCAGTTGTTTTTTTTTTTTTTTTCATGTAGCAAAACCAATAGACTGATTAAATACTCCTCTGGTGTTCACATGAAGGAAAGAAAAAGAAAGGAAGGTAGAATGGCTGGGAGCCCACAGCAGATTTTTGGGAAAATGTGGAGAAAAGCAGCACAGAACATACAATTATGGGTGGGTTGCAATTTGCATCAATGGAGAGAATATCTACATCAACGAAACCACAGATCCATCTAAGTACCATAATAATGAACTTTTTGGTTCTTAGCTTCTTGCTCAGCATTTCCAACTATAAGTTGCTCTGAGATTGACTAAGAAAGCAGAAGTCATGGGGATTGTGTGGCTGAGTGTGCAAGATTCAAGGATCCCTTGGCTCTAGCTAGAAACAATGACATGGGAGCACATTAACCAGCCATGTGTTCCTCCCCTGATTTATCATCCTCATCAATCAGATAACCTTTATTTAATGTCTCAGGGCGGTGTTCCACTGGCACTGGCTGTGGACTATTCTCCTCTGAATTTATTAGCCAGAGATGTAATTTAATCAGTGATTTCAATTTACCACCAGCAAATCACATTTGCTGCCATGATTCCTAATAATATTGGTTTTTAAAGACGCAGTTCTTCACTGTTCCTCAGTTTAAAATAGTCCTTCACTTGTACCAACCAGAGGTCTAAAGCTAAGGTCTACACATAAAAGTATGGACTACTGCCTCTAAAAATCAATTCCTATTACTTTTAAAGCTCATCACATAAGCAGGGATAATCATACCGGAGTTCGTTAGCTGGATGTTAAATCTCTTTCTATTCTCCTAAAGCCAAACCTCAAGGGTGAAGTTTCACTGAGATGCAAGACCATAGCCTGCAATCACAGAGCACACAGAGAGGTCTACTCGGTGCCTTGTGAGAACACTGAGTCAGTGTGGCACAGTGCAGATGGGACTGGGCTTACATACACAAAGACCTTAGACATTTATTGGCTATGTGGCTTAACCTGGCCAGCCACTTAACCTCTCTCTGTCTCCATTTTCTCAATAATAAAACTGATGGCATTTAAGGTTCCTTCCCTCTCTAAATCTGCAATAGAATCCCATGATTAAAAATGCCCAAACAGACTTTTAAGAGAAATTTTAAAAGAAAATTGTTCCCTAATAGCAATTGAGTGCTAGGCTCACTATACCACAGAATGCTAGGTTGAGCATCTTGCCTTCCCAGAGAGCATCTTAATCTCTGGCTGTCAGTAATAAAGGTAGCTGGTATACTTGACCAATAATGAAGGTAGTATAGTTGGCACTCTATATGAAGAAGCCTTCATCTGACCTCTAAGTTTCTGCTTACATTGACTACAGACTCAGACCTATTCTCCCACTTGTGATGATTGCTATGTGACCTCAGAAAAGTTATTTGGGGCATCTAGGTGGTGCAGTAGATAGAACACCAGCCCTGGAGTCAGGAGGACCTGAGGTCAAATCTGTCTTCAGACTCTTACTAGCTATGGGATTCTGGGCAAGTCACTTAACTCTGCCACAAAACAAAACAAAAACATCATTTAACTTTCCAGAGCCTCAGTCTGCTCATCTGTAAAATAATGGCATTGAACTAGACATCTTCTAAGCTTCCTTCCTGTTCAAGAGCTATTAAGATCTATGATCCTCTCATATAGAAGAGGCAAGGGAAAATGGTTACAATGGAGGGGAAGAATAGGAAGGCAAAAGGAAATTGGTCAAACTTATTCTCATTGAATTTGGCTTGGGGAGGGAATGAAATACAGACTAAATAGGGTATCTCACCCTATAGGAGAGTAGGGGGGAAGGGGATGACAGGGGGCATGATGGAAGGGAGGGCAGGCTGGGGGGGAGGGAAGTTGGAAGCACCCACTTTTGAAAAGGGATGGGATCGGGGCGGCCAGGTAGCACAGCGAGTAAGAGCACCGGCTCCAGTGTTGAGAAGACCTGGAGATCGAATCCTGGGCTCAGATACTTAGCACCCACCCAGAGACACCTGGCCGTGTAACTTTGAGCAAGTTACTTAACCCCAATTGCTTAGGGGCGGCCAGGTGGCTCAGCGAGTAAGATCACTAGTTCCAGTGTCGGGATGACCTGGATCAAATCCGGGCTCAGATACTCAGCACCACACCCAGAAATAATAACTGGCCGTGTAACCTTGAGCAAGTTACTTAACCCCAATTGCTTTAAAAAAAAAAAAAAGAAAAGGGATGGGATGGGATGGGATCAAAGTAGAGAATAGAACAAGTGGGTGGTGGGATAGGAGGGAGGGAAATATAGTCAGTCTTTTACAATATATCTACTATGTTATTGTTTTGCATTAGCTACACATGTACAACCTATACTGAACTGCTTATCTTCCTAGTAAGAGTGGGTGACAAGGGAGGAAGGGAATGAATCTGAAATTCAAAGTTTTGAAATCAAATGTTTAAATATGTGTGTATACATATACTATTTTACATGTAATTGGGAAATAAGATACACAGGCACTGGGGCATAGAGATCCACCATGCCCTAGTGGAAAAGTCGAAATGGGCATGGGAGAGAGCAGATTGGAGGAAGGGATATTCTGTGGGACTGTTACTTTGGGGTGATGGGTAGGGGAAAAAGGGGAGAAAATTTGTAACTCAAAATCTGGCGGAAATGAATGACGTAAACCAGAAGTTAATAAAGCATTTGAAAAATGAAAAAATCCTATGACCTTCTCCTTTGGTGACTTACTTAATATTCTCAATTACATACCCTTTTGTATCCTTATACGAATGAGTCCTATCTTCTCCACAATATTCTAAGCTCTTCCAGATGTCAGAGTACACCTTGTTGTCCTCCTGTCTCTATATATGTGTGTATATGTATGTATTATATAAATAAATGCATATATTCACAATATATAAATGTTCAGCAAATAAAGGTTAATATATGAAAATAAAATGTCCCAGAGGATTGGATTTTTTTTTTACCAGACTATTTATTTCCTTCATCTATAAATGAGGAAATGTGTGTCAGTGACATAGAAAGGAACTTGATTTGCAATTTATAAATATTAAAGAGTTGACCAGGTCATTAAGAAATTAAAGGACTTTTCTTGGGTTATACACCAATGCGTGCCTTAGGTTGGACTTGAATTCAAGTTTTCCTCCCTCTAAGGGCAGTACTTTAACCATATACCAAGGAGGCTTCTGTGATTAGATATAACCTACATATGACCAATTTAATAAGAAATTGAATGTGACTATCTGGGAAAGTTGGCTTTGTGGTTACTATCTCCAAAAGCAGTAATGTGCTGGTCTGCTAACAAATAACCCCCATACTTTAGAGATCTCCAGAGTAGGTTTTTCTCCTGCATGGTAGCAAAGCAGTAGTCTTAGGATTGACATTGGAGGGGCTGGATATTTCCCATAATCAAGTGCTGAATGTCAGCAGCAATAATGCCTTTTAATCTCTTTTTAATTGAACATCAAGTACTCATCCCAGACATCATGAGAACTAACACATATGTCAAGGTTAGGTTGGTTCGCCACTGACTTCAAGGAGCAGTTAGCACTCTCTGATATGCCAGTTGCATCAACAATATCCTGGAATACTTTAAAGATTTTTGCAAAAAAAAAAAGATAGAAATATAGATTCCAGGAATCTTACAGGGCGGTTAGGTGGCACAGTGAATAGAGCACTAGCCCTGAAGTCAGGAGGACCTGAGTTCAAATCCAGCCTCAGACACTTGACACACTTACTAGCCATGTGACTTTGGGCAAGTCACTTAACCACAATTGCCCTCCAAAAAGCAAAAAAAAAAAAACCCAGGATTTTTGCAACACCCTAACATAACAACTTCTTGAAATCATACATTCTATTTACTTTCACATCATTTTTAATAGGTGCTCCAGACTCATATGGACTCCTCCTCTCATGAGGAAAATGTTTCACAACCAAACATTGAATGCTTAAAGATCAGGACTGTTAGTTCAATGAATTAATCTAGAGAGAAAACTCTTTGCATATATAACATCATCAGATCATCACCCCCAGCTGTTTAGTTCACTGGTTATATGATTGTAATTAGAAAGACAACTGCCCCCTCCAAAAAATAAAAGTATTTTACTAAATACAAAATGGAGTTTCAGAATTTTCAAAAGGAACAGCCTGCCAAACTTTCTTGGAGCTGCTGATTAAATGACTGGGGCCATAACAGGCCTCTAATAGAGCCAGCACTAAGTTGGGTCTCAGAAAGGTGATCTTGGTCATAAGATGGGAAAATTATAATGGATCTTAATAATTTTCTAGTACAATCTCCTTCATCTTAGGTGGTGTAGTGTTCAAATTATGCCTCGGACATCATGTGGCCTTAAACAAGTCAGGTCTCTTTGAGCCTGAGTTTCCTCATCTGTAAAATGGGTCCAATAATAGCATCTGCCTCACAAGGCTGCTATGACCATCAAATGATAACACACATATAAAGACCTATATAATAAGTATTATTATTTTACAGATAAGGAAAATGAGGCCCAGAGAGCCAAAATGACCTATCCAAAGTCATACAGTAAATTAGTGGTAGAATGGGGTGGAAACTGTAATCTTTTGTGCAAACCACGCTACAGTGCCATTACATGCTGTTTTCTTAAAAGATGATGACTGAGAAGAACACATAACCACGTGGGATGATTTAAGAGGCACTGAAAAACCCTTTTGCCTAAAAAACACCTCTTCCTTTATCATTCTTATCATGAATCAATACCTATAATTCCCTCATTTTCTACACCAGTGGGTTCAAGGGTATTGTAAAAATGCAAATATTATACAGGAGGGGTCATATATGATAATTTGGGAGTCAGCCTGGGGTAGAGGGGAAGATCTGGACCAAGAGTCAGAAGAACTGGGTTTCACTCCTGGCTTTGACACTTGTTAGCTGTGTGATGTTAGGAGATCAACTCACTTAACATTTCAGAGATGCAGCAAACTCTCATTCTACCTGAGAGCCAGCATGGCACAGCAGAAAGAAGACCAAGTTTGGAGCCAGAGAACCCGGGATCAAAGTCAGATTCTACTGCTAATTAACTTTATGACCCTAGACAAGTCAGTCCTCACCCTGAGACTCAGTTTTTTCCTGTGTAGAATAAGGACACTAAACTTGATGGCCTTTAAAATTCTTTCTGGGGCGGCTAGGTGACACAGTGAATAGAGAACCTGCCCTGGAGTCAGGAGGACCTGAGTTCAAATCCAGCCTCAGACACTTAACACTTACTTAGCTGTGTGACCTTGGGCAAGTCACTTAACCCTAATAAAAAATTAAAATTCTGTATTTCACTGATGGATCTATGAAAGGAGGCAATGTGGTGCAGTGGCTAGAGAGCCTCTCTCAACGCCAAGAATATTTGAATTCAAGTGTTGTCTCTGACACATACTGTCAGGGTGACCCCCAGGCAAATCCCTTAACTTTTCAAGGCTCTTAGCAGCTCTCTGAGGCCGAATTGTAGAGATGGAGCTCACTATAGATTTTCTATAGCAGGGAAACCAGCAGACCAGTCCACTGTGATCCTATAATCTTGCCTCACAGGGTTGCTGGAGAGTTAAATGAAAATGCTATGTAAGCTAGTGACTTCTCTCTTCAGTCACTTAAAAGGATGCTGGATTGGGAGTCAGAGGACCAGCCTTGAAAATCCTGTGTCACTTAAACTTCTACCATGTTTCCCTGATAATAAGACACTGTCTTATTAAATTTTTTGGACAGAAAAACACCAGAGGGCTTATTTTCAGGGGAGGGCTTATTTTAATGAACATTGACAGCAATTTTAATAAACAGGTAAATGTGAACAAAAAAATGTACCTTTATTCAATAAGCAAATCACTGGGGAAGAACAGGATGACGCGCTCACTGCTGAAGCTCTGATTGGATGCAGCTTGGAGCGCGGCGTGCGTTTCACCCAGGGGGGGACGGTGCATACAGAGGGTACCGTAATGTAGCTTGTAGCACAGGGGATCACCTTCACTACAGTAGCAATCTCAATAGGGCTTATTTTCGGGGGAGGGCTTATTTTAGAGGAATCTTACACAGTAAGGGGAGGGCTTATTTTCGGGATAGGTCTTATTATCGGGGAAACACAGTAGGCCTTAGTTTCCTCCTCAGTAAAGTGAAAGGGTTGAATAACTTTATATTCACATTGTACTTTGCAATATTGCAATAATATCCACATTGCAACTTTTCCCATCACAGTTTTGCTATATCACAGGTTGGCATAAGAAATTAAGTGGGAATTTTTGAGGAACTTTGAAGAAGTTGCAGATGACAAGCAAATGCCAACAGATGACACAGAAAGAGTTTAGAACAGAGATTCCCAAACGTATTTGGCCTACTGCCCCCTTTTAAAAAAAATTACTCAGTGCCCCCCAGGAAATCTACTTTAACTCTATAACATTTTTAAAAATTTGCATTATTTCAAAAATATATATATATATATATTTTAAATGATGTATCTTAAATTTAATAAGTTATTGTAAATCATTGCATTTTTTCCCTGAATTGAAATTTGGATGATGCAATGTAACTCTATAGTATTATACTGTAAGCAAGTCATTACATGAATGAAGATGAATGCTGGACTTCCTGACAGTGCACAACATGCTTGCCTGCCAACACTGGCCTGTTAAGAGGAACTTTGATTGCAACTTCTATTTTGTGTGTTTATTTGGAAAATAATGTAATCACTATGACTTTAATTCTGTTACACAACAGATGAAACATGTATGTATGGCTTTTCAAACTTCTCTTCTCTTCTTTCCTTGTGCTTCTACCCTCCCCTTATTTTTATTCAATGCCCCACAATTACACCTGAGGCTACTACAAACCCCCTGAATTGTTCCAGTGCTCCCCAGGGGGCAGTATCACCCACTTTGGGAACCTATGGTAGAAATTCAGAAATGCATAAAATCTATGTATAGTATTGTATGACATCAATATATTCTATCTTTTAATACCATAGCAATTCAGACTTTTTCTTTGATAAGAAAGGAGGGCCAAAAAATTTTACTCAGATTTTCCAGATTGGAGGAACCCCCATTCTCTAACCCCGGTTATGTGGAAGAGATAATTGTAGTTAATTTCTAAAGTTGCTTCCAGCTAAAAATGTATGATCCTTTGAGGGGAGCAAGAGAGTCAAGATTGATTTTTAGTATAAGCAGCTTTCCAGAAGATGAAGTCCAAATGAGACACCAAAGTAGGAGACCCTTGGGCAGCATGAAAGCAGCTAGGGGATCTCCACTGGACTTGCACTGGAATCAGGAACACCTGAGTTCAAATTTGTCCTCAGACTAGTTGTGTGACCCTGGGCAAGTCACTTAAGATGTTTGCCTCAGTTTTCTCAGCTATAAAATGGAGGTAATAGTATCGCTTATCTCTTAAGATTGTTGCAAGAATGAAATGAGATATTTGTAAAATTCTTAGCACATTGCCTGGAATATAGTAGGCATTATATAAATGCTTATTCGCTTTCCTTCTTGCCCTCACCTCATAAAGGTATTACTAAGGCACAGAAGGTACATAAAAGAAGATGGACAGCTTCCAAAGATAAACTGCAGCTCCTTCCCAATCTTGCCTACAGTCAGCTCTGAAAATCTATTCATCATCCTCCAAAACTTCAAAAATTCAAAAGGTACCTTTAATATTTGTTGTTGAATTTGGGATCCTTCATTGAAATTATTCAAAGAAACAACTGTATAAACATCAGCATCTTTTATTCATTATGCTTTTATATCTAACATATTTGCTACCCAGAATAAAGCACTACCTTTCTAATCTGAAGAAAAATTTGTGGCTTAGCTTCTCTTAAGTGAAAAGAGTTACCTTTCATTTAAGACTGGCATAGAGTATTGTGTAGCATTTGGGAGTTTAATATCCTCATATATGGGCAGCCCAGGGCCCATAATACTACCAATGAAACCTAACTAAAATATAAGTGAGAAATAGCAAAAATAAATAAGTACATTTTAAAAATAAATTTAAAATAAATAAAACAATTAACAAAATAAATTCAAATACAATAAAATATGGATAATACTAATATGTGATTTTCCAAGTCAATATGTATGCAGCCTGCAGAGATCCTAACAGTACAGTTCTGTGGTCCCTATTTCTATTTGAGTCTGACAGGATCGGTGTAGCTGATAGAGTGTTGGATCAAGAGTCAAGAAGGCTTGGGTTTAAATCTCACTTACTAGAAATATGACTCTGGCCAAATTACTTAACTTCCTTTGCCTTCAGTTCTTCTATAAAATGGAGATGGAATGAGCCAGACTCTGAGATCCTTTTCAGTTCTAAATCTGTGATCCTACTTTGATATTCTCATATCTCTGGAGTGTACGGAGATCACAAAATAAGAAAAGATATAATTGAAAAAGGAAAACTTCTCTTTTCCTTCATATACAACTAAGTTACTTAGGGGAAAGAGGAGGAATTTAACATTTAAGATATTTGTGACTCCTTCTCCAGAGCATGGAATGCAAGGGGAAAGAAAATAATTACCATATTCTTCATTCCCACAGGTATGATTTTTACATGGATATATGGAGCCCTATACTCTTGACAACATTTAGAAACTAGGCTTAAATAGTATTCTCTTGTGATCTAGAGGCCAAAACCTGCTGTGACATTCTAATCACTCAAAACAAGGGGAATGCCTAACTCACGATTTTTTTTTGGTCCCAGAACAATGAAGTTGCTTTGATTTTTGTAGATTTTCATGGTTAAAAAGTCACAGATACAAAGAGTAGACCACTTTAATAAAAGCATTGGCCCCCAAGGGGAAATCCATCATTTATGACATTTCACTGGCTTTCTGGGAATGGGAAAGTCTCCATTTGCAGTCTGAGAAAGGGAAATACAACACCTTTTATTAAATAAATGTATAAAATATTTGTTGTGTACTTTACTGTACAAAGTAAGTACCTGGATGGTAACAAGAGAAATGTCTACAATGAAAGCACATTTTCACTTCATATTTTTTTATATTTGGGCATAGATTTATAACTTCTGAGTAAGGTATATATTTCATATATGCTGAAAAATTTATTTTTCAGATATATGACTTATTTTTTCAAATATTTTACTTTCTCCATTTTGATTCTGGGACTTATTTTTATAAATCCTGGTATGATCATTTTCCCAAATTATCAAATCCAAATAATTTATAATCTGACACAGGATATGAAGTTTAAAATGTCATAGGAAACAATGAGAAAAGGAAATCATCTAGGTTTCATCACCATGATCACACTACAGTACAACCACATCACATTCCAGATTATTCACTTCATTTATTAAATTTCATATTTGTCCAGGAGGCATCACTCTCCCCATGCCCAAATCTGCCTATTCAGAAATACAACCCCATAGTTGGTTCAGAAATTACTTTGTACATATGCTGTGTGTAGTTATCTGGATACACATTGTTTCAACCCATCCTTATACAACATAAGTTCCTTGAGTGTAGTGACCATTTAAGCCTCAGCACAGTGTTTCTTATATAATAAGAAACTTATATAATAAGTGTGTACTTATATGGATACATAGTTTCAACCCATCCTTATACAATATTAGTTCCTTGAGGGTAGTGACTGTGTAAAGCTTAGCATAGTGTTTCTTATATAATAAGTGTTTAATCAGTGTTTACTGAATTGAATTCTTTTTTTTAATGTCTGCAGAAAGTGTAGATTGAACATAGTTCTTGCACCACTGGTGTCTGTAATAGTAATGGGAATTTGAAGATCTTTTGAGGACTTTCCCTGATTTGAAAATATACTCTGCCTCCTAATAGGTTAAATGTGGTCACATGAAGCCTGCTAGATGGTTGGGAGGAGAGTTTGTTTCCAAGGGAGACACATAGGCTTATGAGTAAATATTGGTCAAATATTGGTTTGTGGGAAGGCTAAAGGATGGTATGGCTCTCTGCTACATTGTGGTGCATTAACTTCTATGTTGCTATGATGGATTTGGTTTCCTGGCATTGGGATTTGATTTTCTGGTGTCTGAATAAATGTTTTGCTTCTGTATTCTATATGGAGAGTCTGTTATATTTTGCAACTGAGCACCATACAGGCAGGTATATTTATAGTGATCATGGGCACTGTAAAATTGCATTGGACCTACAGTGTCTTATGAAAAAATACTGTCCTTTAAAAATGCACCATATAGGGGTGGCTAGGTGGTGCAGTGAATAGAGCACCAGCCCTGGAGTCAGCCTGAGTTCAAATCCAGCCTCAGACACTTGACACAATTACTAGCTGTGTGACTTTGGGCAATTCACTTAACCCTAATTGCCCTCCAAAAAGCAAAAAAAAATGCACCATATTCTCCCTCATGGTGTTGAAGTTTTAAGAAACTCTAGAAGTGAACAGTTATATATTGCATCAGACAATAAATATATTGATTGTTTTTACTGGACTATATTTTTGTTTTCAACTCTGTTACAAGGAAAGGCTCCCTGGGTAAGGGAAAGGGAGGGACATATTGGTTAAGGAAAAGCATCAATAAAATTTTTTATAAAGGTGACTTTGGTCACTCCCAAATTATCACACTCCGTAAAAGAAATCATCTTCATTGGGGGAAATGCATTCCAGTAAGTATATAGTAGACTGTACAGTCACAAGAAGAATACAGCATATCACTTCATAAGAAAATCACATGACTGATTCCCTCTCCATCCTTTCATGATAAGTTTATCTAATAAAATTGAAAGGGGAAATGATTGGGAGAAGGAATTATAGGTTAATTGTTATCACATTACACTTTTAAAATGCTAGCTCATTTGGCACTCCATGACAGATGCCTCATAAGCAACCTGTCACAAGTGAACAAAGAACTTTAATTTGCAGATGAACCAATTCTAAACTATAGTAATAAAGTCAGTTCTGGTTGTTTCTTAATAATGAGCTGTCAGATGGCAAGATTATAGTTTGCTTTGACAACAAACTTCCTTGTATTAAAGGCCAATGATACATGTGAAAGATTCCACAGTTTCTTCAATGGACTGTGTAAACAGTTTGGGTCCTGTTACTAACTCAGTTTGCTTTGTATCTTGCACAAACTATAGCTTTGAAATCTTTTTTTTTTAATCATTCCATAGGTTGTTAACAGAAAGGCCTTACTGTTGACAAAAATCTTTACCATTTATTTCCGTAACTAGATTATTATTTATCAAGAACAGGCTTTCATCTATTTTTTCTGGTACCCTCTCTCCACACCCCATACTCCTACCTCTGCCCCAGGGCACACCATAGTGTTCGGCAGAATATTGCCTTATGAATCTTCTCCAAGTACCCAATTATCCTGCTGTGTTGGCCTTGTCATTAGCCTGACAGCCATGCAGCACGCAGCCCATGCTATCATAAGTGAAAGATTGTATACCAGCATCCTAGATTCCTCATCACATTTCCATTACAATGTAGAGAGGGAGAAGCACATAGAGGCATTGAAAAGTCAGGTTCATTAGACATGCCAAATAGGTCAAAAATAGCTTAAAATAAAAGACTGAGGTGAAAATTAAAAACAAAACATAACAATGAGAGGTGCTGGTCTGGTCCAGACAGGTGCTGGTGCCATGATGGAGTAATACCAAGATTTCTCTCCTGTGTGCAATTTAACCATTGTAAGGAGAGACATCTTATAGTCAGACTGATTTTAATTGAGATCAATTTAACAAGTACCATCTTCTACAAAGTCCTTCAATTGATTGAAAACCAAATGAAGCCTTTGTAAGTGCTGACAATTTTTTTTTTTCAACAGGGTGATTTTTCTGAAGTTTTGGGTGATACTTAATATATTTGCATAATACAGTTTCTAGATCTGGAAATCAGGTTCTATTTGTGTTTGCATGTTTGTTTTAAAAGGAGAAATATTTGGGCTTAGACAATGGTGGTGTGATATACCTCAGTGTATTATCCTGCTTTAATTATCACAAATAATCATTTATTAAATACCTCTAGTTTACATGGGATTGTCTTAAACACAAGAATCTTAGCTACAAGGTTAGGGTTAGAAGTCAGGTTAGGAAGGCTGGCCCCCAGCAGATCTATATACAATTCACCCTGTTGTTTACAGATTAGAGTTTGCAATGGTAAGAGAAATGGAACTGAGGGCAGGAGCTCCTGGTTTGAATCTTGACCTTGGTACTTTTCTGCTACATAAATATGTTGTTGTTCACTTGTTTCAGCCTTGTCTGACTCTTCGTGGCTTCATTTGGGGTTTTCCTGGCAGAGGTACTGGAGTGATTTGCCATTTCCTCATCCAGCTCATTTTACAGGTAACTAAACTAAGATAAACAGGGCTAAGTCATTTGCCCAGGGTCACACAGCTGGTAAGTGTCTAAGGCTGGATTTGAACACAGGAATCCAGGCTCTGTGCCACTGTGCCACCTAGTTGCCCACATAAATACAGATGTCACTTAATATCTCTGAGCCTCAGTTTACTCATCAATAAAATGGAGATAATGCTTATAATAATTAGTCTCTAAAGGGATCTTGTGAGAAAAACCCGTTATAAGCCTAAAAAAGGGCATATAAAGGTGATTTTTATATAATAATTATATGTTACAAACAACAAATATATGTTTATATGTATATATTCTTCCATATACTATAACTAACAGGTCTTCCTTAATAAGTTATCAGACAAAAAGACTTTTACTCTATACCATTACAATTTGGTTGGCAATTTATCCAAATCATTTTAATGAGCACTATTATAATGGGGTTACACTGTAATTACCATGACTGTCTCAGGCTGACCTTTCTATTGTTGAACCAGCCTATTCAGGGCTCACAGTTACAATGGACAATTTCCTTTCTGATGTAATTGCTAAATGATGACTTCAAAGGCAGAAAAAAATAGAAAATACAATTAAAGAAAAAGAACAGAATAGAATTATGCACATAATGGTAAACCTCTCTTTGTTGCGTCTAAGGACAGAACAAGACCTATCTTTAAGGGTAAATATAGCAATGAATTTGGGGGTCATACAATGGAGAGATAGCCATGATAATAAGGGTTCTGATACACTGGGACCCAGTATACTGAAACATATGTTAGCATTTTACTAATTAGGGAATTATAAGAAAAAGAATATGGACAAATACATTTGGTGTGGCTTTAAGGTATTGAGCATCTTTTTAAGCAGCAATATTAGACTTTATATTTTAAAAAATGAAGAATTTTCCTCTTCAAAGTCATCACCTTGGGAGTCCATACAGTTTTTTCCCAGTACTCCCTTCTGTTGCATAAAACATTTGACTCAGAACAATTCTTTTGGAATTGACAACCGTGCTTTGCTCCAGCCATAGCAAACCTTCATCCATTAAGGGCAGTTTTGACTTCTGGAAACCACCAAGTGTCACTCAGGGCCAGGTAGAATAAAGAGATAATAAAATATAGAATAAAATAGAATAAAACAGGCGGAAGAACTGCAGCAAGTGTTTATTAAGCACTAATATAATCCAGTAACTGCACTGAGTACCAGGGATCCAAAGACATAAAATAAACCAACTAGTAAAATGAAAAATCCCTGGGCTCAATGGGCTTACATTCTACTGGGAATGGAAGAAATAGTAGGTATTCAGAGAAGTAAAAGCAAAATCTATATGAAGTAAATATAATATCAGCTTTCCAACTTGCAGCCTGTGTGACCTTAAGTAAGTAGGTAATCTTCCCTGGGCCTCAGTTTCCTCATTTTTAAAATAATGGAGTTGGATTAGATCATCCCTAAGGTTACTTTAAGCTCTGAATCTGTGTACTTATAAAAAGTACCAACAACCAGAGAGACAGAGGGAGAGAGAGAGGGAGGGGGAGGGGGAGGGGGAGGGGGAGGAGGAGGGGAAGAGGGAGAGAAATCAGGAATAACATTATATGACTTTGAGCTGAGTGTTGGGATTCTAACAATGGGATTCTGAAAGTGAAACTGAGAAAGTAGAGCATCCCTGTCATGGGGAATAACCTCTGAAAAGGGAGATGTGCCATTATGTACAAGGAAAAAAAGAATAGACTGGTTTAGCTGAATTATAGGATAAGTTAAGGGAATAATTTAAAATTACATCTAAGTGGCACAGTAGCTAGAGCCTGGAGTCAGAAGGATTCCTCTTTGTGAGTTCAAATCTGGCCTCAGACAATTATCACCTTGTGACCTTGGGCAAGTCACTTAACCTTATTTGCCTTCATTTCCTCATCTAGAAAATGAACTGGGGAAGGAAATGGCAAACCACTCTAGTATGTTTATTAAGAAAACCCCAAATGAGGTCACTAAGAGTCAGATACAACTGAAAAATAAATCAACAGATTGGAGTCTCATTGGAAGTTGGCTTTCAATGCCAAACAGAGGAGTTGTATTTGATCTCTTTTTGGTGCAGATTTGGATGTGACAGGAAGGCCAATTTAGGGTTCTGAAAGTGTTCTAAGAGAGGAGTTTCAAAACTACTCTGGAGAACAGACAGCATGATGGGAGAAAGTGAGTGACCATTTAGTTTGAAGTTCAACACTCATTGTGTTGTACGTGATCTGCCATGTTTTTGTTGTTTTTGGAGGCTCATTATTTTAGGACTTTCCTGAAGCAGGGGGATGCATTTATTTGCTCAAGATCACACACGTCAGCAAGTGATAAGAGTTTATCTTCACTGTGCCTCATTTTCTTCATCATAAAATGAGGAGTTTAATTAGATTTACTCCAAGGATCCATCCAGTTTGAAATCTTATGATTCTATATATCCTGGCTTCTGTAAAGACATGGACCAAATGACTGCTGGATCTCAAAAGCTAGATTCATCTTTTTTTTCTTTTCTTTTTTTTTTCCTTTTTGAAGGGGGAAGTCAGGGCAGTTGATGTTAAGTGACTTGACCAGAATCACACAGCTAATAAGAGTCTGAGGTCAGATTTGAACTCAGGTCCTCCTGACTCCAGGGCTGGTGCTCTTTTCACTGAGCCAGGTAGCTGCTCCCCCTAGATTCATCTTTATGCAGTAAATCTCATAACATTTTGCTATGAAAACATTTTAAACAAAAAAAAATTTATGTCCTAAAACTGGGACACTAGAAAAAATTAGGTGCCTCAAATTGTTCATTTCATAATGAACCATTTCTAAATAGAATTATAATTTTCTTTTAAATATCTTTGCCCTTTATTTAACTTAAACCTGACTAGTCAACTGTGGTTTATATATACAAATAATATGTTCTATGGCCCTGTGTTGC
The DNA here is from genome assembly GCF_028583685.1 of Petaurus breviceps papuanus. Taxonomy (NCBI): domain Eukaryota; kingdom Metazoa; phylum Chordata; class Mammalia; order Diprotodontia; family Petauridae; genus Petaurus; species Petaurus breviceps. The sequence goes on from NW_027187345.1 coordinate 11,455,223, forward strand.
CTGTGTTGTTAGAGACCTAGGAGAGATGGACCATGTAATTGTCAGATAGCATAGCTAAGGGGTTTCAATTAGAAAGCGTATTAAGAAAACATACAATTATGTATGTATTCACATGTATATATGTATTTGTTTGTGAGGTACTTCAATATAGTGGAAAGGGCAATGGGCTTACTTGGTTAAAAGACCTAGGTTCAAGCTCTGGGTCTGACACCAGGTTTGTGAATCTCAACAAGTTAATTTTGTTCTCTGACCCTCAGTATATTCATTTGTAGAATGGGGATAATAAGAGCATCCAGCTCACATGGTTGTTATAAGGATCAAATAAGATAATGTTTTCTGGCACATGGTAGGCACAATATAAATGTTTATTCCCTTACCTAATACCCTCAGAAGGTTGTGATGGGGTAAATACATAGTACTATATTGTGCACAATTTTAATGTATTTTTCATGATCAGCTATATGATATGGCATATTACATAGAGATCTACAAAGCTGGGAAGACTTGGATTCTGATCCTACCTGTGACACATATTGGCTATGTGACCCTAGGCAAGTCATTTTCTAAGATTGTACATTGTAGAGAGTACCAATCAGCATTAGGAGAATGAATTTTTTCACATAGGAGTTCTCTTTACTAGTGAAATCACAAGTTCATTGTCTACCTTCATCCTGTATTTTCTTTGCCTTCCTTTGATTGATTATCTCAAATTTACCCTTCATATGCCTTGTTTGTATGCTTAATTTCATGTTGTCTCCTCCATTAGACTATGAGCTCCAGAGCAAGGACTTTTAGCCTCTTTTAGTACTCCAGAGCTCAGCACTGAGCCTGACATATAGTAGGTGGGTTAGAGCAGTAGATAGAGCACTGGGCCTAGAGTCAGGAAGATCTAAATTCAAATCCAGCCTCAGACAATTCACTAGCCATGTTACCTTGGGCAAGTCACTTAACCTATTTCCCTTAGTTTCCTTGTCTATAAAATGGGAATAACGATAGCACCTACCTTGTAAGGTTGTTGTGAAGATCAAATGAGAAAATAATTAGTACAAACGTATATGTGTGTACATGCATGTGTGTACATGTATGTGTGTAGATATATGTGTGTAAGTATGTATATATTATATGTATGCATTTATTGTTGTTGTTGTTGCTGTTGTTTTGGGGTCCTTTCAATTATGTCTAGCTCTCCATAACCCTATTTGGGCTTTTCTGGGCAAAGATACTAGAATGGCTTGCCATTTCCTTCTCTAACACACATGCATGCACACACATGTGTACATATAAACATGTGTGTGCAATACAGCCATATTGTACTGCATTGCTGAATGTGCACAAGTGCATATATAAGCTATTATTATTAATAAATCTTTATTGACTGACTCACTGATAAATTCAATGAGGGCAGGGATCATGTCTTATCTACACTTTGTTTTTCCCCCAATGTGATCTCTATTCAGCAAGTACTTAATAAGTTTTTGCTGAGTTGAATTGAACGAAATGTGTTTCATATACATATATACATATATATAATGTGTATATGTACATAGAAATGTATGTATATATGCATATATATGTGCATACACATGTATATTGTATATATGTGTATATATAAATTGGTTTTATTATTACTACTTTGTTAATCAAATTATTTTGCTTGAGATAATCCCTAAATTTAATTTCATTTCTATTTACCATGCTACAAATGTATGTTCTATGAACTAAAAAGATGTTGGGTAGAAAGAAGCTTACTCATCTGCGTCACAGAAATGCCTGGGTATTGTTGCAAAGTGCCATGAAAAACATTTAAATTAGCATTTGGGTGGGCAAGGGTTCTGCTACAGTAGCACAGCTAAGAAAGAAGGATTGTCTTTGGAGCTTACAGTGGTGCTTTTTTTTTCTAAATTGAATTTTAAAGCCAAATAACATTCTTTAGGGAAGAACAGAATTTGCAAGATTCTGTATTCGATTTCATAAGCATTTACTTATGGATTTGATACATCTCACCCTAGAGACAGTTCTACTTTAATGGTGAGTGAAATGATCTACTACATCAATTTTGCTGAAAGCCCTTTAGCAGAAAAGCTCAGAACTGTATACATTGTAAATTTTTATTTTACTAAAGCACCAGCAACTTCCATCTTCCATCAACCAGTTCTTCCATGTTGCCATGTGTTCAACTAGAAATACAAACAATCATTGTATGAAACATATCATCCATATGATCCCTTTGATTTCACTTTCATGAAATTTGGTAAAGTAAAACTGCATTAATGAAGAATAGGAGAGAAGTACGATAGAGAATGTCTTACAAAAATATTCAAGGAAAGCAGGTTCATGAAAAATCACAGAGTACATAATTTTCAAGATGGAAGGGACATTATGGTCAGGTGCAGTTCTCTCATTTTGTTGTAATTCAGTCGTTCAGTCAAGAACAACTCTTTGTGACCCATGGGTCATACTTTCCATGGGAGTTTCTTGGCAAGGATACTGGAGTAGTTTGCCATTTCCTTCTCCAGTGGATTAAGGCAAGCAGAGGTTAAGTGATTTACCCAGGGTCACACAACTAGTATCTGAGGTTGGATTTGAACTCAGGTCTTCCTGACTTCAGGCTCAGATCTCTAGCCACTGGGCTTCTCATTTTATAGATGAAAAAACTGAGACAGATTAATTTATAAAAAAGGATGAAGATTATTTTGCATTAAAATACACTGACATTTGAATTCTACCCCTCCTTCCTTTCTTCTTCTTTTACCTCTCTTTTCAAAAGGATTAAACCCTCTGCAAAATTGTGAAGTGAGTTAATTCTACTATAACCTCTGCATCAAACTGGATCTAGAAACTGACATGGCAAATGGCATTCACCTTGGAGTCCTCAATCACCATAATCATCTTTATACCTTGTTTTGGTTTTACGCAGGAACTCCCTAGAATTATAAGAATTTGTTTTGTGTCTTTCTTTGCAGCTCCCTTGCAAGTACTCTGGCTAACAAGATATCTATGTAGTAGGCAGGTTATTTAATGCAATGAAAAAAAAAGCAAAATGAGTTTATACCTGAACCACTTGACAGTCAGGAAAATTCTTCCCTCACCCCATTCCCCTTTCTTAAAGGCCTTAAGTAATAATCTCCCAAAGTTAAGTCCCATCTTCTCTCTGGATCAAGACAGCTCAAATAATTTATAGGTCAGTGGTGTAACGAGGGTCATTTTCTCCTCAAGCCATGCAGTTCCACCCTGGTAGATACTTTCCATTTGGGGGTTGTGCAAAAAGGGTACCCATCATGATGACCTCTCTTCAAGTTCTCAAGAGACTGAGCATTCCTCTTTCCTTACCTAACAGTCAATCAATCAGCAAGCATTTATTAAGCACCTACTATCTGCCAGGCACTGGGCTAGGTGCTAACTATACAAGAGCAAAATAATTCCTACCCTGAAATCTATCAGAAGATACAACATATAGATATATTGATAACCATAAATGAGCCCCACCCCCTCTCTCTGCTTCCCTCTTGTCTGAGTGCTATGTATCCATGTATACATAATGGTTCTCTGCCTCTAATTCCTTTCTAATACTTATTAGCTGTATGACCCTGGCAAATGACTTAACCACTCAGCCTCAGTTTCTTCATCTGTAAAATGGAGGTAATGATAGCACCTATCTCACAAAATTGCTCTAAGGATCAAATAGGATAATAAACAAAAAGAACTCCCACAAACTTTAAAGCATTAAACAAATGTTAGCTATGATTATGTCAGTTATTAATTAGGATAAACTAATCCAGATTAATGAGCTAATAAAAGATGCCTACCCCAGGTTAGTGGTGAATTTTAAGTAGGGCTACTCCAAGACAAGGTCATTTTTGTTGTCTGACTCACAAGTGACTATACACACATGTATGTATGTATGAAATTTCAAGCTTGTGGGAAAGATTTGTTTTTCTTCTGTCTAGCCAGCTTTCCAGCATTCCTCAAATTATGCTATATTGAATATGCAGATAGAGTAAAGCTGGTTCAATTTTTAAAGAATTTTATGAACAGATTTTGGCTTAGAAAGGATTTGGTAAGAATAATGTGTAATTAGCTCATCTGTATACAGATTAAGGGTTGCTGGCTTCTGTTTACCTATAATTATATCACAAATTGAAACAGTCGCTTCTTTAAAAATTTAATAGGATCGAATGAACAATTATTAACAAACACAAACATTCCATTATGAAAGAAAGTACAAAAAATAAAACTGTATAGGAAACTATGAACTTGTGTTGCCTAGTTTTTGGTGTCAGTTAAATTTATAAAGTAGGAACAAAATTAGCATCTTTGTTTTCCCTTCTGATGTTCTATTCTATGTATTTTTATGTTTTGCTGATGATCTTTATTTTCTTCTTTTTTATTTTCTTTTTCTTTCCTTCCTTTTTTTGGAGGCAATCAGGGTTAAGTGACTTGCCCAGTGTCACATAGCTAATAGTGTCTGAGACTGAATTTGAATGCAGGTCCTCCTGATTTCAGGGCCAGTGCTCTATCTACCATGCCACCTAGCTGCCCCCATCTCAATAATTTCTAATTAAATTATTGCTGCTGCCCCTCAAAAGGAAGCTTTCCCTTAACAAAACATAATGTAAAACAAATTTGCATATTGGGCTTGTCTGAAAATATCCTCATTCTGCAATTCATGTCTATCACTTCTCTGCCAAGAGGTGGGGAGGAAGGCTTCATCATCAGTCTTCTAAAATCATGTCTGCTTACCTGTTAACCAGAGCGAAGTACTTAAGTAAAAATGGCTGCTTATTGTTTGGAAATGTGTCAAGCAGGTTAACCTCCCTCTCACAATCTTGTTTGCCCTGTTAATCTGCTCACCTGACACTTTTGTCTAGAATTATTATAAAAGCAAACCCTAGTCTAGGTCCCTCTAAATTACATTTTGAGTATTATAAATAACCAAATTAACTACAAAGGACCTATGAAGATGCTACCTGCATCCAAAAGAAGAACTGATAAATATATATAGATATATGTATAGCTATATATGTACATATATATCTAAATGTATGTGTAGAATTATTTTACATATATTCTATATACATATATACATACACATTTGTGTCTAGTGTTAGCCGTTTATAGGGTACAGGGAGAAACAAAAGGAAAAAATGCTACATGATAGCTTTATTATATATTAAAAAAGAATAGCAAGTTGTACGTAATAGATTCTTACTTTCATGTGCAATCATCTTTTTTTTCTTCTATTATGTTATGGAAAAGCTTGTTTTATTTCTCAAGATCAGAATAAAACATATATGTAAAAAGTTTCTGAATAATCAAATGATGAGTTCACTCTGTTTAAAGCACACCTGATTTATGAAAATCTATATTTTTAAATTGGAGAACTCAAGGGATAATTATTTCCTTTAGAAAAGCTTCATTTTATTCTCAATATTTCATTAGCTCTCATTAGTCATTAGCTTGATCAATGAAACTAATTTCATTAGTTTATAACAACACTTTACATACTCAAGAACCTGTCATAGTAAAGCAAAAAGAGAATTGGGTTTTATGCCAAGAGGCCCCTACAAAACAAGCCTTGCCTCCACTATCTTCAACCAAAGTAGTCTTGAGCAAATCAATCCTAAGCAAGGCAAGTCAAGGCAAAGTAAGGAATATTTATTAAATACTTTCTCTATGCCAGACACTGTGACAAGCTTTGGAGATACAAATATATGCAAAAAAAGACAGTTCCTGCTCTCAAGAAGCTTACATTCTAGTAGGAGAAAGATAACAAACAAGATAGAGCTGAAAAGAGACAGGGTCCAAATTTGTGGTGTGGTGGCAGCGTATAGTATCAAAGATCTGAAAATCAGAGGTGGAGCCAAGAGAAGAATAAAGATTGGGGAACCTGGAGCCCTCCACAAAATGTAGGTCCCATGAGAATCTTACCAATGGAAGAAGGGGGCCAGTATGATAGAAAGATATTCCTTGGGAAGAAGGCCCTAGGTATTGAGGGAAGTTCCCAGATGAGATTGAAGTTAAGGCAAAATATGGAGTCAGAATCAAAGCAAGGAGGGAAATGAAGGCTGGCAGGCTCTGTCCTTCCCACAAAATAGAGAACTAGGGCTCCTGACCTGTAATATGAGGGGAGCATATTCCATAATCTTTAAGGTATCTTAAACTCTAAATCCCATAATACTCCTTTCTAGGAACAAATATAGTATAAAAAAGTGGGATATGCCTGTAGTGGTACCCAAATTAATTATGATTGGCTTTTCATAACTGTATGAGTTGTATAATTAAATCAATTACAACTTTAGCTCTAGGAGGAATTGGTTCAAAAAAAAATCCCAAAGGAAAACAAACTTGAGACAGAAATGTAAAAAGCATTAAGGACACCAAATTACTTAAATTATTTTGGACAGATTAATAACTGTGTCTGGAGAGCCGTACTTTAAAATACTCAGTGTGTATCTGTGTTTGCTTGTGTTTAACTAACTTTAGCTAAAAGCCAAGTTTTGTTTAACAATGCCAATGAAATGAAAACAAAATGAAATTTTAAAAGCACTTTCATTCAGTAAGAGCTTTGTGAATGAAACCAAAGAAGCACAATCCCTGGGGTATTTCTGGGGATGCAGAGTGAGCTCATTTTGATACACTGCTGACAGGCTGCTGCTCAGACTGTCAATTGGACAGTGACTTGAGAAGGCAGAAAGCTGGGAAGAAGGAATAGGCTTCCCCAGCTGGCACTCAAAATGACCCAAGGCTTATTTTCAGATATGTATCCATGCCCTCCCATCATTATTATCAAAGCTAAACTGGCAGGACCAGCCCTATCAACATCCCTAACACATATGTTGGTCAACTAATCCCTTTCAGCCTTTTACCATATTTTTATTTCTTTCCCCTCAAGCCTTACCCCCGTTGTTTACTTTAACCTTATTGTTCCTTATAGTCGGAGCAGGGAATTCACATGGTATGATTTGTCCTATACCTGGCACTGGCCAGGTATGGCCCTGGCAGGAGAGACACTCAAAAATCCCTAAAAAGGAAGAACATAACATTAAGATTTATGACTTCTGTTATAGCAAGAGGTCTGGCAGGAAACAAAATCAGCAGTTAATCTGCCAAGCGAAAAACATGCAGCCCTTTTGCTGGTTGTTATGAAGCATTCGGCTGTTTTATGGAGGGAGTCTATCAAATTCAATACATTTTACATGATTGCAAATTTCTTAAAATATGAAGAAGCTATAATCATGGAACAATGAAGGACGACATTGCTTTGCAATAACGAAATGTGTTATTCTGCTGTAAATTTCACATTTTCCTTTGTAACAGTAACAAGACATAAAATGCTATCAATACAATTTTTAAAAATATAAATGAATATGTATGTTTTAATGTGCATATGAAAAGGTAATAAATGTCTTATCTTCTTTCAGGGGGTGAACGCCTAGCATATAAAATACAACCTTCTGGGCAAAGGTATCCATGAATGTCTGTGTTAATTTAACAGAAATTATCCATTATTCCTCCCACCCCAGACAAATAAATACCCTACAATAAAGGTACAGAATGAGAACTGACTGCTTCATTCCTTTTTATTTTTGCTTAAGCTTTGTTAAATGCAATCTGAGACAGAATAGCTCTCTTGAATGAAACACAAGATGACACTTGGGACGTGGCAAGTGTGCTCCAATCATCAGGAATTGGGCAAGGCTGATGGGTTGCTCTGCCGCTTACTGTAGAAAAGAGCATGACCTTATCAGATTTTGCAAGCACATGCCAAAAGCAACCAATAGCACCATCACACTGGTAGTTCAATCTTGAGCAGGAGCTTTTAATAGCGAGTAAGCACTTGACATGCTGTGCCTGTGTATATGTGTGTGTGTGCGTGTGAATATGTGCAGAGGCAAATGCATGCACACACACACATACACATATTATATATATATATATACATATATATATATACTTTACATATATATAGTATATGTGTGCATAGGTGTGTGTATTTTTATAAGATCACAGGATTTAGAGATGAAAGGGACATGGAAACTATATAGTCTAGACTTCTCATTTTACAGAGGAAGCTAAGGTAGAATATATACATATGTTGGGAGAACATGAATCCAATGGTGCTAAAAGATAACAGATGAATCCAAATCAAGTTATTTACCAGTAAATAACTCATTTCCAGTTCACAGAAATATATTGGGGAAAATATATTTTATCTAATTAAACCTCTATATTATTTCTATAGACCCTTTTCGATTTAAGCCTTTACTGCCTCATGGCTCAACTACCCTGCCTCCACTCCTTCCTATCTCTTAACACCTTATTACCAGCTATCTCCCCCCTCCTCAACCTGTATGAAGGTAGCTAGGGTATTGGCTCTTTGCTTGGCATTCTGACCATCTTCCCCAACCCTAAATAATACTGGTTTTGTCCCTGATGAAAAACAAATTTGCCTCTACTATGTCCTGTGCAATAATTACTCTTTACATACACAATCTGGGACGTGATGCTAATTTCAAGAATATTTATATTAGTTCTTTTCTTTATACCCAGAGTACATCAATGCTCTCTCTGCCTTCCTGGGCATGGAGGAGAGTAGTTTCTTTCTCTGCTACCATCCCTGCACCTGCCAGTGATCCACCCCCAATTCCCTAGAGATGGTATAGCAGTTTCTTATATTTTCATTTGTAGTCTCTGTAGAGGAAAATCCCTATGTTCGGGCTTTCATGAGCAACTGAAAATGAGCTCAAAACGAAATTCTGTAGTCTTGAATACAATCACAAAGAGGAAAGAAGATTCATGCCAGTAAGAGGGAGGAGAGGCAATCACTTGCCTGGAAGTAACAATTTTGCATCAGGTGCCATTAGCTAACACTAGTGACTTTGTCCCATACCATGGTTAGCTTTTGTTTCTTTGTTCTTTTAGTTTGTTTTTTCCTTAGTTCTGTCACAAATCAGTTACCAGATGGGAGCTGATAGAATTCAGGCACTGGGGAGGGAAACAAGATACATTCATAGACACAGATTTTCATGTTGAAAATTATTAGTGGCAGGATTGGGACCATTTTGTTGCAAAATAGAAGGAATTAAGCCTATTCTTTGCAATGAAAAAGTTTTGTACATACTAAGTAATTTTAAATCTATAATGTCACTTCCTCTTTCTTGGCCCCAGTTTCTTCATCTGTAAACTGATCTGTGAAATGAAATAAAATGCTTTAGTCTTGGGGAGGCAACCCAAGGCCTCACTCTCTAAAAGAAAGGCCCAAAAGGAAGACGGGAGGAGACAAAGGAAGAGTCATTTCCAATATTTATGAAATGGAAGAGGGGCTTAAAGGAGCTTTCTGGGGATGGGTTTAATCTTAGAAAAGTAGGATACTTGGTCATCTGAAGAGGTGGAGTGGCTATATACTGAAGGAAGGAGAGGAAAAGTTTTGAAACAGTTGATGTAGGGAATGAAACAAAGAGACACAGAGAGTAGTGTGGCAGAATGGTTCAGCAACAGTAATGGCACCATTGAGATTCTATGTCAGTGAAATTTTATCATTTTTTTTACTGAAGTTCTGGAGCTTGTAAGCAGAATAAAAGAATAAAATGGTAGAGGTTATTCAGAGCTGGGGCTTAGCAGGTAAAGATCTTCAGGGAAGTAAGGGAGTTTTAAGTAGCGGCTTATGAAAGTGGCTGCCATCTGCTAAAGGCAAGATGAGAAGGTGAAGAAAGGAAGACAGGTGAATCCAGAGTGGGGAAAATAAAGAAGGGTCAAAGAACCAGAAGTTAAAATCAGAGCAAATAGAACGTTTACTATAGGTGAGGGAGGGGGAAGGGTAGGGAGATGAGAAATTATGGTCAAAGAGTGGAGTTTCCACAATCAGTACCTTAGAGGTAACTCATTTTGGGGGGATGGTGACATCTAAGATGTGACTATGTCAGTCTGTAACTAAAGTGAGATAGAAAAGAAAATAAGTGACATTAAGTACATTGTAGAACTGTGTGGTCAGGATATGAAAGGATTGGTTAGTATGAATGAACAGTGCAACCTCCAAGAATTATGACAGGGAATGGTGTAAAAAGACTTTAAAATAGGTACTAAAATCATTGAAAAAGCAGAGAAAATAACTTAGATGGTGGGTGGATAATGTCATCAAGGATACGGCAGATTTCACAGTATAGTGGATTGAATCACTTGAAAAGGGGTATTGAGGAAGAACACTACAGGAAAAAGCTGGTAAAATAGGTGGGGAGAAGGGAATTTACCACTTCCTCCTTTGTGGCCCTGAGTCACCTAAGTTGGCAATTGACTTCCCCCTTCTGACCTCACATAGCACTTTGTTTGCATCTCTTTTACACAATCAACATGCATTGTTTTATACATGTCTATATATCCCTATCTCTATATCTACTATATATGTACACACACACACACACATATATATATATGCATACATGTAAAATATTTTTTATCTATACTATAGTATCCATGATGGTTGGTACTTAATCTTATCTAAACTTTCTATCCTACAAAGTGCCTAGTACAGTGTCTTGAGTGCAATAGGTACAGTTAGGGAAGAAATGTTGTATTAGAAGAATGCACATTTCTTGAGGACAGGAAATATCATTTTTATATTTGTATACTTAGTGCCCAGCATAGTGCCTGGCACATTCTTAAATGAATAATAAATACTTATTGATCAACCATTGGATTGAATGCTGGAGGCAGGTCTTGCTTTAAATCCTGCCTTGGATGTTTAAAAGCTCTGGCATCCCATGCAAATCACTTAGGCTTTCTTACTTCAGTTTACTCAACTGTAAAATGAGGATCATAATAGTAGCACTAACCTTGCAGGGTTGTCATGAAGATCAAATAGGATAATGTATATAAAGCTTGAAAACTTTAAATTATGTGCTTTAAATGTTTGATAAATTGGATGGAATCAAATGGTATGCTTCCTCAGGAAGAAAAATCAAATAGAGAAGGGAGGGAAACAAATTACTACTGAAATAATATGTTATGATTAAGAGATATTCTTAAGGAGACAAATGGAAGGAATTTTTACTAAAAGCTTGTAAGCTGATCATAGGAATAGTGGTCTATATTTTTATCTGTCAGTCAGTAATGGTTGTGACTAAATAGCAGCCAACCTGAATGAAAAGTAAAGCATTCCATCATCCAGATGTTTTGTAGTAACAAGTGGTGTTTACTGAACACTTACTGTCTACCATACACTGAGTATATTGGGTTTAAAATATCATAGGAAAACATAAAATACCAATATGGGTGTTAAGATAAAATTGAAAAAAATATATTCATTTCCAATATGTTATACAAAACATGGTAAGAATTTAATAAAGTGGGAAAAGATAGGGGCTTTCTGGATTGAATGAATGTGTGTGTTTACATAAATAAACAGACTATCAAGATAGGCATCTTACATTTTGATTTTCCTATTTTGTCACAAAATCAACAGGCTTTTATCTTATTAAATACATCTATTGGCAGAAAACCAAACTATAGAAAAATATTGATGCTATATTGATGCTTAAATCAAGCACCGAGCTTATAAAGAGCCTTTTTAAGATTTTTCTAATCCTGTTCAAAATAATTTTTGCTAGTTTTTTGTATTATATTTTGAGAGCTTTTTTAGTACTCCTATTCCTTTTCATACCACAAAAGCAGAAAGAAAAAACAACTTACAAAAATATAGTAAATACACATTTCTTCCATTAGAGATATACATACAATATAATTAATTAAGGAACATTTTTTGATGACATAAGGCACTGTGTTAGGTGCTCTAAAGCTGTAATGATAGTTAGGGAAGGACATAAAGACCCTAACATGAGTCTCATCTCTCATTGAGTTTACAATCTTCATGGAAACCAAGGACATTTATAAAAAAGAAATACATGCTAAAAAGTCAAATAAAGATAAAACATGAGTGCTCTTTGAAAAAAGAAGTAGAAATCATTTTAGCACAACATGATCAAAAAACATTTAACAGAGTGTGAGGTCATCAGCTAGACTTTGAAGGCCTTTCAAATCTGAAATCACTTTTGAAAACCAGTAGTTCCCACTAAAGATTGTTTAAAAAATAGACAATGAGTTTAGTCCTTACACTTCTACTTAAAAAAATTTTTCCAATAAATACTCCTGGCAATAAAGTCCAAAAGCAATTATTTCAACTGAGATCACTATGATCAGAATGGAACAAAAGTCAACTGTCCAAGATTACTCCAATTTTTTTTCCAATGGCAATGATTCCCTTCCAAAAGAATAAGTCAGATCATTGCAATGAGTTATAGTTGTGAGGCTAGAAACATCATACAAAATTATAGAATCAAAGAATCTGAGAGTTAGAAGGAAACCCAGTAGCTGTCTAGTTCAAACCATTCAAAAAAGGAATGCCCATTATGCGGATACTCAACCAGTCATCATTCACATTCTATTTGAAAATTTCCAAGAAGGCTAAACCCAACACTACTTGGGACATTTCACTCCACCTTTGGAGAGTTACAATTTTCTGGGACAATTTCCTGAAATGAAAATCTATATTTGCTTCTTTGTAATTTCTATCCCTCGCTCCTGGTTCTGTCCTTTGGGGTCAAACAGAACAAATCTAATTCCTCCTCCCCATGCCAGTCAGCAAAATATTTTTATTTTCCCCACCTCAAAACTCTTTTCTCCTCTAAACTAAATAATTGTAGGTCCTTTAACAATTTCTTATAAGATATAAATTCAAGGTCCTTTAGCTGGTTGTTCTCTTTTGGTCACTCTCTAGCTTATCAGAGTTCTTGAACTGTGACTCTTAAAACTGAACACACAAATCTATATAGTGTCTGATGAAGGCAGAGTATAGTGGGACCTCCCTATGTCTAGAAATTATGCCCCTCTTAGCACAGTCCAAAATTATTTTAGCTTTTCTTGTCTGCCACAACACATAGCTGAATCATATTTAATTTGTAAGCCAATAAAATTCTCAGATTTCTTTTTAAAAATTGCAGTCTAACCAAGCATCTCCCATCTTGTAATTGCAAAGCTGATTTTTTTTAATACCAAAGCATAAAAATTAACATTTATCCCTATCTGATTTCATCTTTTCAGATTCAGTTAAAGGCCTTTAAAATTTTACCTAAATTCAGGATTGGGTTTTACTTTATGAAATATCAAACACCCCATTCAACTTTGCCTGTAGTTTTCAACTCCTCAAATGATTTTTCTCAAGGATAATTCTACAAGTAAATAACATTTTTCCATCACCATAAATACATGCCCATGTTGTTACTGCTTGTGGTAAAATAAACAATTATAAGGCAATTCTTCTAAGTTTTTAATACAGTCTATGAAAGAAAAATTTTGATTGCCTTGAAACCTAAATTAGAATTTAGTAAATAGAAGAGAAAGCAACCTTTGTCTTTATCATGATGGCATTTTATTTATGTAAAAGTCCAAAAGGTCCATTAAAGATGCATTGCTAAAAATTTTGAGACAATGTACCACTGACTTAATAAAAAGAATGCTCAAAATGTTCATTAACCACTGTATGAAAGTATTGCCTGTCTTCCTCATAGTACTTTTCTTAAAAATAGAATTTATATTTCAATTATGCTACAGGATAAAGCAAGTGACTAGAGTAGTATATCAACCAGGGTAAACTAAGAAAGTTGTAGTTAAATATCATGGATAATTTATTTTTAGTGTCACTAATACATGTTTCTGCTGCTATAATTTGATTTGTAAGTCTCTTCATTCAGGATTACAAAGGGCATTCTGCCTGTCAAGAAAGACCTCCTGTTGGGTGATTATGACTTTGAGCTCTTGCTGACACATATCCTGCCTAAATCTTGATGAGAATAAATCAGGAACCAGCAACTAAAATACAACAGTCACTTACAAAAACTCTCATCAAATGTGTTTAAATGATTCATAAAACAGAACAAGGAAGGGCTTGCCTTTAATGAGATGATTTCAATGAAAAGTTGCAATGTCTTTAGTATTTTTGTTTCCATCTAATATTTTAAGTGAAGCTTGGGATTTCTTGCTTTAAAAAATAGTTATAATCTTAAAATCATAGATTAGTAGTGTGTAGTTTTAAAGATTTTTTGTGTTATTCTATCACCAAAAATATTGTTTAATAGAGGTGTAACTAGAACACAGGGATCTAGGACTTGCCTATCAGCATGAATATAAGAGAAGAGGTATGATTCCATATTTCCTCCTTTCGCCTCACTACCAACACATGGGAGAAAAACCAGGGTGCTTTCTTCCTTTGGCAACTGAACTTGGGCAGAGAAAACCCTACATAGGACCATAGGGCATAGAAAATTGCCATGAGGAGAAAACACTTATCTCCAACATGTTGATATTCTGGGGATAGGAAATATGACCTATCCCCAATCTCACTCAACCTTGAAATGGCACTTCCCAAGGGTTCTATTACCAGCAGGTTTTTCTCCCAGAATCCACCTTTCTCTTGTCATAATACCAATGCCCAGTGGTAGCATAAATGGGATATAGATGCCACATACTGACCAACCTAGGGGTCTGGAGAAGGTACAGGATCAACAGAATCTCCAACCTTCTCTATTCTAAACAGAATTTAGCAAAGCTGCTGGAATTCCCAATTTGAAGCCTATCAATAAGTGTCACCAAAAGTTGGCTAGGATCTGCTGTACATAGTCCATATGATGGCATCATTACTCCAGAAACTTAGGAGGAAAAAGGCTTCTCTATAACTCTAGAAAGGAAGTAGTAGCTCTTCTTTTCTGGATCAGTAAGTAAATCAGGGCACGATGTGAAAAATGCTAGTCTAGAAATCATAATTATTTCCAAGGTTCAGAACATATTTTGCCACTTGGTAGGCAAAATTAAGTATGTATCTTTCATGTTCTCTTCAGACTTCTGAATCGGAACCATTCCTTAGAATTTGATGGTTCTTGTGTTCTTAAAATGTTATACTAGGGGTTTTTTAATGATAAATTTTGTAATTAAAACTTTGGTCATGTATCATCTTCAGAGAAAAGTATAGGTTAATTCTCACAGGTTTACAAACCTTGAGAATTTTAAGATCTTCACCCTTTCTTTAAATTCCCATTCTTTCATTTTCTTCTTCCCTTACTTACCCCTGGGACACTGTTAATAAGCTAAGGTAAATATGGAAATTCATAGGCTTCTGAAGTAAAAAGACTATCTAATATTTGAACTGGAAATTTGGAAGCAGGATTAGGCAAGGACAGTAAAGATGGACACAGAAAAGCACAGCTTGAGAATCCAAAGATTTTTACCTTATACAAAGACTACTCCAGAGGAATTATATTATGAATTGGAGCAGATATAAGGTATTTTAGAGCATTTTTAACCAGAAATGGATTTCAGGTGTTAAAAATTTTTTCTTTTGTTTTCAGGGCTCTGAGAAGCCATACATTTCTTTTGGTCTAAGCTACAAGTGTGTGAAGAATTAGGAATCATCTGAGGTCAAAACGTGCATAAAGGAGTGATAAAGAAAATTATGTTATTTTGTCTTGCACTTATTTAATTAGGGAACACTTCAAGAAGGGCATGGAAGTCTCAGTATGAATGGGTTTAGGTACCATATAAGCTTTATTTTCTGAAGGATTTTTTTTTTCTTTTTGGAGGGGTGAAAGCAGGGCAATTGGGGTTAAATGACTTGCCCAAGGTCACACATCTAGTAAGTGTTAAGTGTAAAGGAAAATTTTGATAGTTTAACTAGGTATAACTACTTTGGATATATAATGAATTGTGTTACACAGGATTTTCAGAAATAAATTGAAAACCCAGTAAAATTTTAGACATTCAAAAAATGATCTAATGCAGTACTTTTATTTGTGTCTGACTACCATAGGGAATCACCAAAAACAACCGATATTTAATATTTACATTTTATTACCTGGATCTTCCATTAGGGAAAAGTCATAAGAATTTCCTAGCCATTAATAGTGACTTTTTATCCTTTTTGTCTATTCGGCTTTTGCCACTTTCGCTGTCTGGTAGTCATCTCTTACATACAATTTAGAAAGGTCTGTGCAATTGCCAATTGGTTGGCACAGAGCTCAATTCTATTCTAACTCAGTGGAGTTGTTGGTCTCCAGTCTGACTACAAGGCAGTAGGAAATGTCAACCAAAGCTCTTGAAAAGCAATTGAATAAAAATGGAAACAGTTTTCTACTTATCTGTCATGACTTTCATCACAATAAAAGTATTCAGCAATGTATGAGTTATAGTACACTATATAAAACATAAAAGGCTATTGGAAGACCACTCCAAAGAATTTTTAACACTCAATAGAAGACCCATAACAAGCCTCAATTGTCAAATAACTGAGCATTTGTTATTTTTTAAAATAGGCAGCTATTTGGGGCAGTGGCTAGAATATTGGGCCCAAAGGCAGGGAAGACAAGTTCAAATTCTGCCTCACATACTTAGTAGCTATATGACTTTAAGCAAGTCACATAACCCATCTGTGCTTCATTTTCTTCACCTATGAAACAAAGGGTTTAGATTTCATGGCTCTTAAGTTCCTTTCAATTCTAAATCTATGATCCTATTATCTTTTGAAATACTCTGTCAATCAAGTACAGTACTACCACTAGCATTCAAAGGTGTAATTAGCAGTTGGTTTAGAAATACAATCACTTGAACATACTAGTCAATGTCAACTCTATCAGTAACAGAAAAAGGGCACCATGGTGGCATTTTGGCACAATGGCCAAATAATTTGCATTTGATTTGAATTTCTGCCACTTTTCTCACCTCTACCTTTTTCCGCACAATCAGTTAAAATATCCTGGGGTCAAGTCCTAGCACTCACACAAAACAGCTGTGTTACTACTGTTTGGCATATTACCTGGGAAACATTGGGAAGAAATTGAGAACAAGGAAATGTAGGCTTTAGAGATAAAGAAACACTTCCCAACATTTAAAGCTCTGCAGGAGCTGAAAATTTGATTCAACAACTATGGATTTCCCCATTGTGTAAAGACTTTTGTGTCCATTTTGAAATGTTATCTAATTACATGAGTGCAGAAAGAACTTATTACTCCTTTCACATTTTAACCTCAGTGAGTCCTGACTCCTCACAGACCTTTAGTTTGAACTGAATTAAATGCATGGCTTCTTCACAGACCCTTGAAAGTCAAAAGGGGAAAGGAATATTTTGAAGTCCACTTTTATTGCAAAAATAGACTTTAAAAGATGACTATTATTTGCTGCATAGAAGCCAAAATGGGCCTCTAGAATAGTCTTTTTATAAGGTAAAATCTTTGCATTCTCAAACTGTGCATTTCTGTATCCAGCTTTGCTGTCCAAGCACAATCCATCTAGAGATCTGTAAGCAAAAATTGGAGGACACTTGTAGAGTGTGCTGAGGAGAGTGTTCTTATTCAGGTTGTCATTGGACTAGATGGCCTCTGAGGTCCCTTACAGCTATAAGATTCTCTGTAATTTTCTCTGAACCTCAGTTTCTTCATCTGTAAAATGGGAAAGTGTGACTATAATTTCTGATATCCTTTGAGGTTCTGTGATTCTGTTGAACATCACAACACACAAAATCTCTTCTGATTTCACCAGAATCAGAACCTGACTTTTATCACCCATCTTCCTTCTTATATAACTGCTGAAAGTTACTTTTTGATGCCTTTCATACTACTTCTTTTCCCTTACCCTAAAGGGGAGAAAAATCATGCAATGGCCTATTTTGATTTCTTCTCTTCAAAATACCTGGTTATCAAACTCTCAGTTTGGATCTTTTCTTCCCCCAATAAACACCATAGGTATTTGCATTTTCCCTGGTCTGTGTTTCAGGTTTTGTTCCTATTGTCTTGTTATTTACATCTGTCCAGTCTTGTAATAATGTGATGTTTCAGCATTTATTTTTATTTACTTGCTGGGTTTAGATGAACATGCTTTTTTATTCTGAAAACTCTCTCTCTTCTGATCACTAAAGAAAGAGGTCATTTCTAGTCTAGTCACAAAGACAGGAGAGTGATTCCTGCTGGGATCACCAATGAAGAGAGAATTTCAGCTCTCATCTGCTCTGCTAAAGCAGCTAATGAAATATGAGGTCTATGGCAGGCTCTCTTGTAGTGACTTTAAAAGGAAGGGCTCAGTCCTTTTGACAGCCAAGTCCAGAGCCAAAGCAGACTTTGTCTTTTGATCAGAGCAGGGTTTACACTCTGCTTTTGTGATCAGAACATGAATGGAGAGATTTGGGAAATTATAGAAGTGTTTTCATTTAACCAAAGGAGGGGTGGGGAAACCACCTAGTTGAATTGTTACAAATAAGCAATAGGAAAGCTCTTTATTGCAAGACAGAGCTAAGGCAGGTTTCTCAGGCTAGGGATATTCATTTCATGTAATGGAAGAAATGATGGAAAAGTGACTTCCTTCAACATCCTTTGTCTAAATAAGCAACATGAAAAGATTTAAAAGTAAATAGATTCTACAGAGCTAAAGCAGCATAAAATTTAAGAGAAAATGAAGCAATTATTTAAGTGGCACCTGAGAAGGGCTGTAAGCAGGATTTTCACCTTTCTTTCTCTTCTCCTATCCTGTCCTATCCCACAAAAGTGATTTCATCAAAAAAGGATTTTACTTCAAGCAGTAACTATGATCAAAATGGACAGTGCAGGAGCACCCATTTTTCAGGGCCAGTTGAAGAGGTACTTTACCCAAAGCAAATGGATTTTGATTCTCAAATTATATCACAGATCAGTCTTCCCTCCACTGTTTAAATGTATCTATGCAAAAAATCAATCTATTAAGACTATTTGACTAATTAAACTTTACTAAATGAATATCCCTTCAAATATTTCCAAAATATACATGTATACTGATGCAGCAAATGTGTCTAAGAAACCCCTCCCTTTCTTTGAGACCCAACTTGGGTGCCCCTTCCTCAATTATTATAAACTCAAATGCCACCATAAGGCACTTCATTCCCACCTACCTCCTAACCCCAGCCAGTTTTGAATTTACTTTACATTTAATTTGTATTGACTTCTCTTTTGACTTGCTCCTTTCCCCCAGGACAGTGTAAGCTTTTGAGGACAGGGATTTACATTTTTTTTATTTGTTTTTCTCATCCCTAATACTGTACCTGAAATTCAGGATTCACTTTTTCAAAATTCAGCACCTAGAACAGAGCCTCACACAGAGTAGGATCTGAATAAATTGTGAGACCCAATCAAACACAAAGGGGAAGGGGAGGGGGTAGTGTAGCAGTTCTGAGTTGTATGAAAGGTATTAAACTATGTTTGTAGATTCGGTCACTTAAATTTTATCTCTAAATGCAGTAAAGTCAATACAGTGGAAAGCATAAGGAAAACATTCTTTTAGGGAAAGATCTTCATTTCCACAAATATATTTTCATAGCACCAGAGGTGGCACTGGCTAATTACTTACTTTCCACAATTTTGAGAAATAAAAAGTGAAACATTATAAATATCAAATTGGGGGGCAATATTCCAACAGAGGAAAATTTAATCCTAATGGCTGATACTTGGTAGACATTTGTTCATCCCTTTAGAAGTTTGGGGGCTTAAAAAGTACCCAGAGTCCACCAATTCATCCAAGAGAGTGTCATAAGAAGTCTAATTGATAAGCTCCATATTATTTTTCAATTTGCAATTTATTTTACATGTGATTTTTAAAACACTGAATTTAACTTGCTGTTGCTGGTGGATTTTTCCCTCTTTCCTAAACCTATAGAAAAGAATGTAGGAAATTGCTTAGCTTTTATAGTGAGGGAAAATGGCATAAAATTGCACTTTAAGACAGATCTCTGATACAGACATGACCAGCAAACTGTAGTATTCTAAATGTCAAAGACACTGAGTTTTTTTTTAAGGAATCACAAGTATATACATCTTTAGACTAACCAAACTGATGGTAGGATGAAATTTTCCTCCATCCAGTGCAGCTAGGCCTTAAAAATATCAGGACAAGTTTCACCCACTCAGAAGATGGCTTATAGCACATTTATCTCAGCTGGTCTCCTGGAGTTATAATGATTACTGTCAGCAGGGATGCCCTTTCCTCTAACAGGGCTGACACTGCTGAGTACAAATTAAAGCAAAATAAGATTTCCCCCCCTTTTTGGTCTGAGCAGGTAGTCAGTAAGAGGGGTAAAGATATTTGTCTTTCACATTTTTCTTATCACTGATTTCAGTGTGACAAATAAAATTAATATTAAAATTTTCAGCATAACCTCTTAGAATGGCAATTGGACAAGGGTGTGTGTGTGTGTGTGTGTGTGTATTACAGGATGATAATTACAAAGGAAGATACATGGTTATGGTTTTATTTCAAGATTTTACCCTCCTGAAAACAAGAAAAGATGCACATTGACCCACTACACTTGAATTTGGTTTCCTGGTGGTGAGCACTTTGTCATGGTCGGGCAAACAACTAATTGTGTGAACACTGGGAAGTTTATCCCAATTTTTTTTATAGAAAAGGACTGTTGTAAGAAAGAATTTTGTAAGAATATAGTTGAATTGGTGAAGATACAAAAATTGTTGGAAGACTAAGAATTCTATATTAAATAGCAGGAGATCTTTGTGTTAAAGGTCTGAAGACTATATGAACAGTAGGATCAAGGACTTTTGACTTTCACTTTGAGAAACTGCTCCATGGATGCAAAGTTATCATTAATTCCCACATTTATTTTCCATATCCTCTACCCTAGTTATTCACACTAAAATTGCTCTTCTGATCCCTGTCCCAGTAAAGATTTAATGGCATGGAATTGTGGTGAGTCTCTTATCCCAATATAGATGAGCTTTCATTAATGTTCCAAATATCCTACAGGACATTTACTAGCCTAGTGTGAAATACGAATAATTAAAAACAAACTACACTTGTCAAAATCACTCCATTGGCCAATTAGAGGATGCTTGTTTCTTGACTCATGCTTATTTGCTGAAATAGCAGGAATCAAAAAGGACCCTCTTGTGGTAATACATTTTGCCAATTGCACACACTCTTAAGAAGAAGAAATGTCCTAGCAGACTGAACTTATTAGATGCACATAAGGTGAGGTGTAGGAACAGTAGTGAAGGGAGAAATTCTCTATAATTCTTTTTTTGGTCAAAAAAAAAGCTACATAGTGAGTCCAGTATTGGGCATGTTCTTTTTTTTCTCAAAGCCACTTATTATGCATAGCATAGTGCCACATAAGAAAAATTTCTCAACTATCAGTGTGCACTCAGCAGCAAAAGGTAAAGGAGATGGACGTTGACAGAGACCATAGCTTGCTTTGTAATTCTGTAGAGCTATATGGGTTCATATTAAAAGGACACTAGATACCAACATTTCACTTTTTAGTCCATCGATCACTTAAAGTTTCCTTATATGTTGAGATGAGAATTGGCCCTTTTCTTTAAACTTGATTTGAAAAGGAATTGGAAAGAAGTGCTAATCTATTTTTGAGTAAGAATTAGCTGTCTTGTTCATTTTCTAAATCATCCTTTTGGGAGAGTAAAAATTCAGAAGAACCTCTGGAATAGAACTGATTGGGAAAGTTCAATAAAGTGATAAAATACAGGACTCTTGCCTTCTCACTAAACTTTGGAAAGATTCATTTGATTATCCTGAAGAAGCACACTTTGCCCCAGACACATATGTCCTATACAATCTGTTTCTCAGTCTTACTGCCCCTTCTCTCAAAACAAAATGTACATTGGGGTGATCTGTCTTTCTTTTCTCCTCTTTTCCCACTGCCACCAACAACCATGGGTTTTTTTTTTTCTTATTTGGCAGGAGGGAGTTGTGATATGAGGTATAGAGATGGACAGTGCAAAAATCGGTCAAAAAAGGCTAGGAATACTTGATGACAGTTTAAACTAGTGACAACCCATATAAAATCAGAAAATGACAGAGCTGTAGGAAATAACACCTAGTCCAGCTTCCTTATTTGTAAGAGGAAGATGCAGGCCCAGACATATTGAAGAGAAGGGAGGCACAGTAGATACAATGTTGGATTTGCAGTCAGGAAGAGCTAAGGTCTAAACCTGCCTCAGACACTTACTAGCTTTGTGATCTTGGGTAATTCACTTAACCTCTACCAGTTTCCTCATCCATAAAATGAGCATAATTGTAGCACTTATATCCCAGGGTAGTTGTGAGGATTACATGAGATAATATGTAAAGTACTTCACAAACCGTAAAGTGCTATATAAATGCTATTGTTTTTGTTATCATTATTATTATATTATATAAACTATTTATGATCACAGTGCTAGTTAGTGATAGAGGATGTTATTTAAATTCTAGGCTCTGGATTCAGATGTTTCATATCTAACGAACAAACAGCAGATCCTAGTTTAATGAATTGAGAAGTCCAAATCAAGGCTACTGTTGTTACTATTAGTACCTTTTAATTTTAGTATGTTTTACATTGAGAAAGATGAACAACTTGATGAATTGCTTCAAAAGTTTGAGATGAGTACTTTTTAATATAGATTTTGACAGAACCAACCAAATAACCTGTTTTTAACTTTGAAAAATATCATTCCAGTTTTTTTCTTGCCATTCTATTGTTTCTAATTTTAATTTTAAACATGGCAATAGATGGGTCCTTTAAAATATAATTTTCTGCCCTTAGCCTTGAATAGATAAAATTATAATTCCATCCAATGAAAACAAAAAAAAAATGGATGTGAATGGCTGGGTTTTATTTTTTCCTTTAAAATATGTCTATCATCATTTCCCTGATGCCATGGTCCTCTTTGAAAATGAAGAACAAACACAACAGCAGCGATCTGAAAGGTGCTATTCATCTCCAGAGACAGAACTGGTGGGGCCTGAATGCATATCAAAGACAGTTTTTCTTTAGTTTCTTATTTTTTGTTATTTTTTCTGTGTTTTCTTCCACAGAATTATATAGAAATGTTTTGCATGACTACATATGTATAACCTATGTCAAATGTTCACCTTCTCAATGATGGGAGATGGGAAGAGGGAAGAGAATTTGGAACTCAAAATTTGAAAAAAAAATGTTAAAATTATTTTTACACATAATTGGGAAAAATAAAATATCATAATATATAACATATAACTATATATAATAAATAAATAAATAAAATGTGTCTATCTCTACATAACTGGAGGGTATGCTTAGGAATTAAAATGATCTTTAAAGTATATGCTTTGTTGAACTAAACCAAATACAACTAAATTTTGTAGAGTCTATTGTTCCCTAAATTACCTAGGTTTATCCTTCAGTTGGAGGCATGATTTAATTCTTGGGAAGAAGTTGGAGAGGAAAAAACAGTCTCTGATTGGACTGTGCCATAGCTAGTGATCTCGACATGGGTCCAGATGAATGTGTTAGGAATGCTAGGTAAAATGATCAGAAAGAATCACAGCCTTAGAAGTGGAAGGGACTTTAAAGGTCATTCACTCCAATCTCTTAATTTGACAGAAATGGAAACTGAGAACAAGAGAGGTTAAATGATTTGCCCCAAATCACAAAGGAAGTAAGTGACAGAGCTGAGATTTGACCTCAGAATATCTCCAAATCCAGCATGCTTTCCACTATGTTATATTGTCTCCTAGTTTTTTGGAATGTTTCATAACAGATAATGAAGACTACCTGCAAAGATAGTGCTGAAAATTGCCCAATACATATATCTATTCCATATGTGGGGTCTGTCTACTATTTCCATACTGACTTGGCACTCTGAAGGAGAGGCAGCCTGTGGTAGTACAGAGAAAGTCAACCTCCAAATCAGGAAGATCTGGACTTGACACATACTGGCTGAGTAACCCTGAGCAAATCACTTTATTTCTCAGTGATTCAGGAAAATCCCAGACTATAAATGGGAGGAGGGGGGAATGGTGCCAACCCGACCTGGTATAAGGAGTTTCCTTACAAGGGCATTCTACCCCCCCAATAAAATCACAAAGACAGTCCCTATCTCCTCCAGTCTTTCTCCCCTATGGACTTTGCAAAAGGTAGTTCCCTATTCTAATGAAATCAGAGGTCCTGCTCCCCCAAGAAATATTAAGAAGAAAAAGAAGACTCTTACAAGTTTATGTTTTGGGGTTTCGAAATGTTTTGGATGTTGGTGCTACCTCTTCAGAAGTTATTGATCAAGTTTCTTGTCTCTAGAATACTCAAGCCCAAAATTCAAAATTCTACATTTTCTCATTCTAGCCTGGAAAATAAAAATGTATAATTACTATAAAAGGCCCCCTGCTTCTTGCAATATTTTATTATGAAAAATAGCAGTTTCCTCCTACTATTTTTCTGACTCCATGGATTTGGGGTGGGAGGGGATCAAGCTACCCAGGAGAATTAGCAGCTGCAACCAGCTCCGTTTGTCTATTGTCCTTTCCCTTCCTCCAGGCTCCTCGACCATGGGCATTGGAGGGTACTTACTACACAGGGCCAAACTAATAAATCTCTGATAAGGCTGACAGATACTTTTAAAATTTCTTAATTTCTATAAATATATTTTGTGTATTAGGATTTGATCATTCCCTTCCCTGTACACACCTGTAGTCACCGAGGAGGTACAGGCGATAGAAAAGCACTGGACCTGGAGTCAGTAAGACCTGAGTTCAAATCCAGCCTCAGACACTTACGAGGTATGTGACCTTGGGCAAGTCACTTAACTTCTCAGTTTCCTCATCTGTAGAATGAGGACAATAATAGCACCCACCTCCTACTCACTTTCTCTGTGAGTAGCAAATTGATTAATAATAAAGCACTTTCAAACTTTAAAGTGCTATAAAAAGATAGCTATCATCATTATCATCATCATTAACTGTTATTCACAGACACAAAAGAAGGAAAATGGTATTACTGGATTATAAAGAGCTAGAGGACAGATTCTGATTTTATACATAATAAGTAGGTTTTAAAATAATTTGCATGCCTGCTTTTCTTATAGCAGGACTGTGGGGAGGTACAGGGAGAGAAAACAAGAGTCATAGAATATGGTAGAGAAACAATTTTATATCTCTTTAAAATAATGTTTTCTTTTATATAAGTATACCTTAAAATATTTAGGGCAAAAAGGGGGAAATGTCACTTTAAAAAGGCCTTTGCAAAAAGTCAAGCTCTTAAAATAAAATAAAAAGCCATGCTATTAAAAATTTACAGTACCAAAAAGTGTTTAATGAGCACACAACCAACTGTATGTAGATGAAGTTCACTAATCAGAAGAGAGCTGGAGAACTTCTTAAGTAGTTTAAAAAAGAAATAAGAGGGGCAGCCAGGTGGCTCAGCAAGTAAGAGCACCGGCCCCAGTGTCAGGATGACCTGGGGATCGAATACAGGCTCAGATACTTAGCACCACACCCAGAAATAACTGGCCGTGTAACCTTAAGCAAGTTACTTAACCTGAGTTGCTTTAAAAAAAAAAAGAAAGAAGGGGGGCAGCTAGGTAAATAGAGCACTGGCCTTGGAGTCAGGAGAACCTGAGTTCAAATCTGGCCTCAGATACTTAATACTTACTAGCTGTGTAACTTTGGGCAAGTCTCTTAACCCTAATTGCCCTGCCCTCCCCCCTCCAAAAAGAAAAAAAATTTTAAAAAGAAATATAAAGAATGGGTTAGATTTAGAAATTATCTGCTGTGGGACTTTGTTTCCCATGGCTGGGGGCACACAGTCATAATTTTCCTTTTATTTTACTTTTCTTCAGGGAAGAAACAGTGAAATTAGGAGGTCAAATGTATCCATCATCTTTTAAGTAATGAGTCTTACAAGACTTGTATCAATCTAGGAATATAAAATCAGGAGAGAACCTACCTACATGGGATATTTATGTCAAGTGAGAATGAATCCTTAGAGTACAGAATCAATTCAATTAAATTCAACAAACATTTTTGAAGTGTCTACAATTTGCAAGCTACTGTGTTGGGAGTTAGAGATATAAAAATGAGTGAATTCATATAATAATGTAGCCCACCTACCCCCAAGCTGGGAAGGGGATTTGATATCTTTTGTTTTTACATCATCTAACCATCTCCATGTCTATCCACTAGACTCTCTCAGAGAATAATCCACTTAAGGAGAATTTTCTTTAAAAAAATATCCTTAAAAAAATAAAAAGAAGCTAAACAAAGAAAATCAGAAAAAAGGGCCAATACATTGAAAAATCTGAAAATATATGCAGTATTCTACAACTGTGGACCTCCCTTCCCTCACCCACAACTTCTGCAAAAGAGTATGGGGAAATGTTTTTCCTATCTCTATTCTTTGGGACCAAACAAAATTCTTTTTAATTTTGCAACACTCATTTTCTTTTTTTTTTTTTTAAGCAATCGGGGTTAAGTAACTTGCTCAAGGTTACACGGCCAGTTATTTCTGGGTGTGGTGCTGAGTATCTGAGCCCAGATTTGATCCAGGTCATCCTGACACTGGAGCCGGTGCTCTTACTCGCTAAGCCACCTGGCCGCCCCTAAGCAATTGGGGTTAAGTAACTTGCTCAAGGTTACACAGCCAGTTATTTCTGGGTGTAGTGCTGAGTATCTGAGCCCGGATTTGATCCAGGTCATCCCGACACTGGAGCCGGTGCTCTTACTCACTGAGCCACCTGGCCACCCCATGCAACACTCATTTTCAACTGTTTTCTATTTTGTGTTCTTTCCATTGACATTGCTGTAGTCACTGCGTATTCATTTGTTTCTGCTTATTTCTTTGTATCATTTTATATCAGTCTTTCCTAGCTTCTCTTCTTACTTCATAGAGTAATGAATCTAGACAGATAGATATAGTTGTTCATAGAATCAATTATATTTAACCATTTCCCCAATTGATGGGAATCTGCTTTGTTGCTAGCTCTTTGCTATGACAAAAAATCCTAGTGTAAGTATTTTGGTATCTATGGAGTATCTCTTTTAGTTGTTGACTTCCTTGTAGCATATGGATAGCATAATCTCTGAGTCAAAGCATATGGACTCTGACTATTTTGTTTGCATATCCCCCCCCTCTCCCCCAGAATGTTCATACTAATTCATAGCTCTATCAACAATGTATTAGTATACCTAGCCCTGTCTTTCCATAACCCCTCCAGCATATACTCTTGCCATAATTTGTCACATTTTCCATTTGTTAAATATGAGATTAAAATCTCAGGGTTGTATTGATTTGCATCTCTCTTAATATTAATGACTTGGAGCATTCTTTCATCTGCCTGTTAATAGCCTGCCATTCTTCTTTTGAGAACTGTTTGCTCATATCAATGAACCCTTTCTTGATCCCCCAACTGCTAATACCATCCCTCCCAAACTACCTTGTTTATAATTACATTGTGTTTTTTTCTCTTTACATATATATGTATGAATCTGTGTACCTACATATACATATGTATATATGTGTGTATATACACACACAAACAAACTTTCTTTATAAATGTAATGGTTACCTGCACATTTAAATATAAGCACCTTGTGACTAGGGATTGTTTGATTCATTTGTATCCCTAGTGCTTAGCATAGCACTCAGACTATAGTAAGCATTTAATGAATGCTTGTTAATTAACTTGATTGAATTAAATTGGAAAGATAGGGCTCAGGAGCATTGCAAGGTGAGTTCTCATATTTGGATTGATCCTGTCTCTTAAGCTCCTCCATTGAAGATTCCTACAAAAACTATCCCAGACTCCAGTTTGCTTGTGTTTGAAGACATAATCAGTCTTCAGCTCAAAACCTTGCAAATTACAGATCGGTGATTTAGAGGCATCATGATGCAATATAAAGAGTGTTGGATTTGGAATCAGGACCTAAGTGAGAATTCCAACTTTTCTACTTACTTACCTGCCTGACATTGGGGAAGCAGTCAGTCAATTAATAGGCATTCATTAAGCACTTACTGCAAGCCAGGGGGCCAGGCATTGTGCTCAGCACTGAGCATACAAAGAAAAAACAAAAACACTCCCTGCACTCAAGACACATATATCACTAAACCTTCCTGTGCCTCAGTTACCTCATCTGTAAGATGAAGCAGTTGGATGAGATGACCTTTAAGGATCTTCCCTTCTCTAAATCTATGATGCTATGGTTCTATGAGGTCAGTATACAAGGGCCAATGTATACAATTGAATGAACAAAGTCAGAATACTACCATTATAAACAAAGTCTTCTTAATTCAGCTAAAATCTGAAATCTATTTCCTTGAAGTGTTTCTCCTCAGCCTTATCCTCAGACTGAGTAAACTAGATTTCACCTTATATATCTTGGTAATTTGCCCAGAACCAGTTTATTTTCTATTATAGAAGCCTTCCAGCAGGGTCTATTTTTTCAGTCCCACTGTTCCTACTCCATCAGTAGTTTTCCAGTGTAATAGCTTGAAAGATCTGTGTATCTGAGCCACAGCTCCCCTCCCAACACCACTTAAGATGACCTTGAATTTTTACTCCTTCACCTCCAGGCTAACTTGAATTCTTCTGCTTCCTTTGAATTTTTTAAATTAAACTTTATTTTTGATTAACAAGCATTTTTTCCCTCACTCCTACCTTTCCTCACTACTCCCTTAAAACAAAAAAAGAGAAAAGGAAAATGAAATAAATAAATAAAAGAAACCTATGTAACAAATACAGTCAAGCAAAATTAATTCTCACATTGGCCATATTGCACACATACACCCACATACCTCAATCTGTATATGGAGACCCTCTCTTCTGTGTAAGGAGATAGACAACATTGTTCATTAACAATACTCTGAAATCATGGCTGGTAAATGAGGTGGCCAGAGATCTTTCAAAGTTGCTTCATTTTATTGTATTTTTTTTTTTTTTTTGCTTTTTGGAGGGGGAAAGGCAGGGCAATCGGGGTTAAGTGACTTGCCCAAGGTCACATGGCTAGTAAGTCTTAAGTGTCTGAGATCAGATTTGAACTCAGGTCCTCCTGACTCCAGGGCTGCTACTCTATTCACCATGCCACCTCAAAGTTGTTTCATTTTTACAACATTGTTTATTAAATAAATTGTTCTCCCAGTTCTGCTCACTTAACTATGGACCTGTTCATCTAATTCTTGCCAGGTTTCTTTGGAACCATCACTTTCACCATTTCTTATGGCACAACAGTATTAAATTGCATTCATAATTTGTTCAGTAATTTCCAAATAGATGGGTATCCTTTAATTTGCAGTTCTTTGACAGCACAAAAAATATCTACTATAAACATTCTCGTGTGTGTGTATGTGTGTATATATATGTATATGTGTATATATATATATATCCTTTTCCTCTTTCTTTGATCTCCTTAGGCACATCGATTTAGCAATGTTATTGCTTGTTTAAAGGGTATACATAGTTTGTAACTTTTGGAACATAGCTGCAAATTACTTTCCAGAATGGTGGGACCAAAGCACATATCCACTAACAGTGCCTGTTTTCCCACAGTCTCCACAACATGATTTGAGATGGAACTTCAGAGTTGTTTTAATATGAATTTCTCTAATTATTAGCGATTTGGAGCATTTTCATATGGCTATTAATAGTTTGTATTTCTTCCCTTGAGAATTGTCTGTTTATATCCTTTAAACATTTATCAATTGAGGAATAGCTTTTATTATTATAAATTTGAATCCATTTCTTAATATCTTGGAAATAAGACATTTATCAGAGAAATTTTCCCAGTCATTTGTTTCCTTTCTAATTTTATCTACATTGGTTTTGTTTGTGCCATTCCCCAATATGAAAAATGCTATTAGTAGACAAATGAAAAATGACATGAGGTGATAAGGTATTGCTGTGCAATTTTCATTAATAAATATATTACAAAGGCATCCAGATTATTTGTGTTGATATTCAGTAAAATTATAATTATTATAGCAATGACTGATGACACCTTAGAAAGAATGGGACCCATAGACTTCTCCCCAGCATTCCCCATCCCACTTCCCACCACACAGAAGCCTTCAGGGAGTCTTAAATCCTCTGAGTCATACTGGCTAGGTAATACCAGCAGCAAAGGTCAAAATCCCCTTTTCCACCTATCCAGAGCTTGAATATCAATTAGCCACCAATTCTAACCATTACTACAACCACCCTCATCCTCCAGCATGAATTAATAATACCAGTCTGGAGCCTTGATTTATACATCAAATCCATATTCCCCACTCCCTCATCCCTTTGGCTTGTATTTCTTGACTCAGATAAGAAGCATAAAACCCCACTAGACTCTACTTGCTTTGTTACCCGATTTCACAAGGGACATCATACTTGACCTGTGTCCTTTCTCCCTGACTGTCCTTTCTTATTGTGTTTCCCTTTCAGTAGTGCTGGCTTGTTTTACTTTCTCTCTCCAGCACTCTGCCTTGTGATGCTCTATGCTTTCTTTTGAATGCACTTTTGAATCTCAAACTTCAAATGGTACAGGAGGAAAGCTCTGGATTTAGAGTCAGAGAATCTCTATTTGTTTCTCAGTTCCATCCCTTATTATGAGTCTGACCATTGTCCGATCACCTCACCTCTCTATGACTCGGTTTCCTCACCTGTAAAATGAGAAACCTAGATGATCCAAGTTATCAGCAAGTATTATTAAGCCCTAGGCATTGTGCTAATTGCTGGCAATACAAAGAAAAACAAGAGACAGTCCCTGCTCTCAGGAAGCTCACAGTTTGATGAGGGAGGCAACATGTAAGCAAATACACACAAATGAGTTATTTGGGGGAATAACTGGGGGGAATCTCAGAGGGAAGGCAGTATGGTGAAGAAGGGTCTGGGAAAAGCTACGATAGGGCTTTATCTAAGACTTGAAGAAAGAAAGGAAGGGCAATAAGGAGAGTTTTTAAAGCATGGAGACAGTTAATGAAATTGCCCAGAGTCAGGAGTTGTAGTGTCCTGTGCGAGAAAGAGCAAAGAAGCCAGGATCACTGAATCCTGGGGAGCACAGGGGCAGTCATAGGGCAAGGAGATTGGAAAGGGAGGAAAGTATCAGGTTATGGAGGGCTTCAAAAGCCAATCAGAGAATTTTATGTCTGATTTTGGAGGTGATGGAGAGCCATCGGAATTTACTGGATTGAGAGCCAGGGTGAGATGGCTTTTGGAAGAATTGGATTGATTTGATTTAATTTGACAGCTGAGTGGAGGATGGAGAGGGGAGAGACTTGAGGCAAAGAAACCAAGCAATAGTCTACTGCAGTAATCCAGTGAGGTGTTGAGAGCCTGTATCAGGGTGGTAGCAGTGTCAAAGGAGGAAGAGACATAGAAGAGAGAACTAAGGTCATAAGACACTGCCAACTGCATCTCAATGGACCTACTTAGGAATCTTGAATTCCTTATGCATGTCAACTTTAATGTTGTTGTTTAGTCGTTTCAATTGTGCCTAATTCTTTTTGACTCTATTTGGGGTTTTCTTGGCAAAGTTACTGGAGTGGTTTGCCATTTCCTTCTCTAGGTCATTTTACAGAAGAGAAAACTGAGGCAAATAGGGTTAAGTGACTTGCCCAGGGTCACACAGCTACTAAGTATCTGAGGCCAGATTTAAACTCAGAAAGATGAGTCCTCCTGACTGCAGGCCTGCTACTCTATACACTGGGCCACCTGGTTACCCCCTTCTTTTGGTGCTACATTTTTGCCAACCCCAAAACCCCACAGTCATCATATACATTAAATAACATTAAAGGTATTCCTACATCATCAAAGAATGTGCATTTTCATAAATATAGGCCCAAAATTGCCATATTTCATAAGGTTTCCCTCAGAAAAAGCTTAGCAGTAATGACATTCCATCACTGCAGCCAGGCTTCTAATCCTATGCTCTCAAAACAATCAGCTACCCCATGTCTGTCTGCAAAGATTTCTGTTAAGGCCGTTTAAGGCAAAGCTAAGCGCTTTAGAATCTCCAGTCAGCATACTTCTAATAGCCTCATGATTGCCAAGTGATTGAGTACAATCATAGGAAGAAGGCAGAAAATGGCCTCTTCTATCACTTGGTCGGCCCTCCACACCCACCCCCAGCTGGTCCCACAGGGACAGGAGGATTACTCCCTAATGCATATTTCCTAGCACTTACCTCACTTCTGTTTCAAAATGCCTTTAAATTGCTGACAGTGGTAGTGAAAAAAAATAATAAAACAAGGAAATATTTATAGGCTAATTCTAGAAAATTACAAATGAATTTTCCATAAACTTATGATCCCGTATTACTGATTTATTTTGTCTGCATATGAAAATAACTTCATAGGAAATCTTAATAGAATAGACTTATTGGATAAAAAAATAATGTCTCCTTAATCACACACTCCCCCCCCAGCCCCAAAGAAACCTCATAAACTGTTTGATATTTATTCTGCTTTCTTTTCTCCCTATCTCAATGTTCTATTTTCTTCCCCATATACCCTACATACATAATATCCTACCTCAAAAAGGTGAAGTTATACTTATAAATAATATAAGATTAACATGATTGATTTTCCAGATCTTCTCTTGATCATCCCATCTTTTGTGGAATCCTGTCTTCCATCATTGGAGATTATTAATATTAAAGTCAGAGGAAAGAATCAGTGGCCTGGAATAGCTTATGTGCATTCCTGCCTGGAGGTTGGGGGACAGGCTAAATGTTGTCATTCCTTTCATTTTGATTGTGTGATTCCCTGCATTTCATCTTCTCAGGGCTTATTACAAAGTCCATTATCAATTTAGATGGAGATCTCTCATTAACTGAAATTTTTTTCCTATATGAGATGTCCTCCATTCCTAGAATTAATGTGTCTTCAAATAAATCCAAGAAAGATGAAGATCAAGGGGGAAAAATAATGAAATTAGCTTTCCCTTCACCTTTAACCCAATTCTCATCTCTAACTCCACTCACAGTATATATCTTCCACCTACACCCTGACTTGAAAGTAATATTTAAGTGGGAGAAACTAATTGTTGCCTAGTGGGAAATGATACTCAGGTATACCATTCCTTTCAAGTTTCTCTTATCAGATCAGTTAGCAAATAATTCTTAAGTTCATGGCTGTTCAGATAGCTGTACCTCAGAACACTTCCATCTAAATGAAAAATCTAAGAAACCTCTCTTCTCTCAGGAACTTTCTGCATAGAGACTCATAGTACACAATGCTTCCATAAGTTTCATAATCCCCTCTCTCTTTGGAATAGACTGATAAAAGATAATCTTATTTCCAAATTGGGTCTCACTTGTGGCACAATTGATTTCAGCCAGATTCTCAAAGAGTTTAGAATCTCTGGTTCAGAGATGACAAGTGACATCCTAACACAGCCCTTTAATACACTTTGGTAAGCTTTCATTCAATTCCAAGCACAAAGAGATAGAGAGAGGATAGAATTAAACTATATGACAAGTACTTTTAACCTAGTACCTGTAAACTTGTTTTTTGTGGTTTTCAACAGCTGTATTTCCATATAATTTGAGGGGATTTTTGTAATCCTATGTATTTAATTTTATTCATTTCAAAACATTCTGAGACCAAGTCCATAACCTCCACCACACTGGCAAAGGAGTCTACGGTAAACTATTTCTTTAATTGTAATATATGAAATTCATTGACAGCCAAATCAATCTATGTTGACCAGTATAACTGGTCAATGCCATTAAGATGATAGCTGAGCTAATGATTGATCAGCATCATTGTAGGATTAATGGAGCTGTGAGGAAAACTGATTAGTTGGACTGACCACAACAAGCACCACTGACCCCAACTGCATTTTAGTTTAGATATACAGACGTAATTTTAGTTATTGACATGGTATATATTTGAATAAGATAATAATAGCAACTGATATAGAATCAGAAACAGAGCTAGAAGAGACCAATCCATTCCTATGCTCTCACTTTACATGAAATGAAACTGAGGCTCAGAACAGCTAAATGACTTGCCCAAAGTCACACTGACAGAAAGTAGCAAAGCTGGGAATTAAACCCATGCCATTCATAATTCTGAATCCACATACTCTACCACAGTAGAGTATCTTTCTTACTGTGGAATTTTATGCTCATTATCTCACTTAAGCCTCAACAACCATCCTGTGAAATAGGTAAAACCGTATAATTATCTCCATTTTACAGATGAGGAAACTGAGTCAGAGAGCCTGAGTGTCTCCCCCATAGTCACACAACCCGTGTAATGAGTAATGATAATAATTAACATCCATATAGTGCTTTGTTTGCAAAGTCACATATATATATATATATATATATATACACACACACACACATATATAATCTTATTTGAGTCTTTGAAAAAACAACTCTGTGAGGTGTTATTACTATTTCCATCTTACAGCTGAGGAGGCTGAGGCAGCCCAGGGTCACACAGCTAGTAAGTATATGAGGTAGGATTTGAATGGAGGTCTTCCTGACTCCAAATTAAGTTTTCTATCCATTAAGCAGCCTAGATGCTTTCCCCCAAAAGGTTATCTTGACTCCATCTCTAGCATTTCATACTATGTGTTTAATATATTTCAGCATGATAGATTTAGAGCTGGAAGGAACATTGGAGAGCATATAATGATAAAAGATTAAGAAACTAGCTCCCAAAGAGAATAAGTGATTTCCCCAAGGTCCCACAGGTAAAATGGAGCTGGAAGTTGAACCTGGGGCATTTAATTCCAATTGCGTCTTTCTACCTTCACACATTTATGGTGCATTATGATTATGTATTTTGAGACCCCGACATAAATTTTTACTACTAGAAAGACATAGGGTCATAATCAACGGAATATATACTGTAAAAACTGTTTGCTAACTCTTCTGTTTACCTGACATGGCAATTGTGGAGAATGCAAGTAAGACAATTGCAATTAACCAATTATATAAATGCTGTGGCAGTGGGGAAAGGGTAATTATACACTCCCAAAGCTGGTTTTTCTTGTGCAAAGTCTGCTTGCAAGAGTTATTCTGAAAATCTGCTAGTAGTTGGTCTTTTTTTTTTTACCTGTTCAAGGTCACTATGCTTTAGAAAACCCTGATGATGGTATGAATAGGTCAGCATAGATTTGAACTGGTTTTGGTCTGACAGAGGAGAGGAATACCAATATCAAAGCAGGTTCTGATATTCTGAAAATTAGGTTAAACTCTAATTTCTGTGGATTGCAAAGAGACATGCAAACAACAAGAAAAAAATGAAGGTATTGTGGGACAGAAGTGGCACACAATGCAATTATTTTGTTCACTTCTGTGTTATCACTGTTCATATCTGCTTTAAATGAGAAATAAAATATTACACAATGCCAAACTCATCCTCAGGTAAGAGGTGGGGAGAGTAAAGATAGACAGAGGGGGAAAAAAGGGAAAATGGATTTCCTTGGCAGGAAGCAAAACTGCCATGCCCATTATAATAATTACCAAGAAAGTATGCGATTTATAAATAGAAAATAGCTTACAATCATTTGACTTAGTTTTTCTCTTCAATCCAAAGTCCCCAAGATGTAAAGGCCACTAATCTCTGTGCTGAACCAGAGGCCCTGCCAGATGGGGCAGATGGATAGATGAGTGGCTCAATGACAACAAGCATATATCTGAAGACCTCAGAGAGGAAGGTATCTTAGGACTCCTGTATGCATTCCCTTCCCCTTTTAGTTAATACATTTTTCAGCAAAAAGGTCAAACCAGTGGGGCAGAAAATCATTTTGACTCAAAGGCTGTTAGAGCCATGGGGGGAAAAATGGGTTCTGGCATGCTTGAGCTAGCTACTCACAGGCAGACACCTGCATTAAAGACATGTACATACACAACACAAAAATAGAAGAAAGAAAGAAGAAAAACCTTTCAAGAGAAAGTTAGTTGGATCAAAAATATTCAGGAATGGGGTGTAATATTCTATGGTCAAGAAATAACCTACCAGAGTAATTATGCACGTCTGGATTGAAAATTTCCATCACTGTATCTTCTCCCTTCCCCTTCCGGTTTGATCCCAGAAAAGCTCCCTGGGAGGAGAACACACTCATACAACAAGATAGGGGAATCCTGCACTGGGTAAAGGTTGGACTAACTCATCTCTGAAGTCCTTGCCAACTCTGAGACTCTATGATTCTCTGCCTTTGTAGCACCTTAAGCACTGCAGGGGATGCCTGGAGGGTATGCAATGGTTAAATCCTGTGTGATTTCTTCAAAAACAGTTTCTCGTGTGTGTGTGTGTGTGTGTGTGTGTGTTTGTATAAGCACAGTGGCTGGCGCATAGTAAGCCCTGTATACATGTTAACTGTTATTATTATCATATATATATAATGTCTTTTTCTCTATAAACATGAAAAACAGTATATGAATATATGTGTAATGTATATTATGTCCATAATATACATCACATTCATATATCTATATATTATACAATGTATTATATAACATATTATTTATATATCTATATCGCCTTCAGGGCCTCAGTTTCCTCTCCTGTAGGATAAGCAAGCAAGATTAGAGTACTACTTTCAGCAATGGTTCTATAATCCTGAAACCAGATCTTTCTACCTAAGAACAAGGCTTTGAACTCAACAGCTGCATTTGGAAGACCAAGCCCAAGTTGTACATAGCATATATAAGGCATCATTAATATTCCTGTTATATGGCACCAAGGGAAACATCTACAGGGGTGCATGAAACATGACAGGTAGGTATTTATATATTCGGTACATGCAACACTTCAACTGGGGCCTTGTTCTTATGTCATCCTAAAGGTCTATGATGTGTATACATTTCATAGACGTAAAAGTAATTTAGATTTCATCCAATGGAGTGGAACCATGTAAACCATAATATTGCAGCTTTGCTAATAAATTCTTTTGTCCCATGAATTTGCAAATATAAAATGAGTCTATTTTAAACGTCATCCTAGGAAATTTGTTAATAAAAATACCAGACTGGTCTTGTTCTAATCATACAGGTTATATTTAAAGATTTGATCAAAGAAGAATTTCACAGAAAAACTGTCATGTGAAAGACTTTATCACAGAGAATTATAACCAAAAGGAAAGAGGAAAGACATGTAATGAGGATAAAGAAGTATGTAAGAATAACCCATAGGAAGCATTTCATTGGTATGAGGGTTCCCAGTATGTTTGGTAAACCTGCTATGAAGGATTCAGGGAGAATATGGGCAATTAAACAGAATTATGGGAAGGCATGGGTCAAAAGTTGAAATGAGCAGCTGAAGTGAGGAGATCACAGATACCAAAGATCACTTATCTGAAGCTGAAGGGCATCTCAAAGGTATCTACTTCACTACCCATCCCCTCCGTTTGACAAATAGGGAAAGCGAGGTCCAAAGAAGTGTTATATTGATAATAGTTGTAAAAGGTATGATTTGAACCAAACTCTTCTAAACTCAGGACCAGTTCCTTTTCTATCACTCTACATTGTCTGAATCAAAGTATGGAAGTGTTCAGAAAATAAGCAGTTCTTCAACAACTTCAGTGCTGTTTCAAGGGTTATTTTTGTTGTTGTTAAATGATTTGATTATTTTCTTCATGAAGAAAATATTCTTTATGTATAGACCTTCTATGAATGATTACATGCTTCTAAATATATATATATATATGTGTGTGTGTATTTGTGCTTTGTATAAATATCTATGTGTATGTGTATAAATGTATGTATATATACATATATATTTGTGTATGAATTCTAAGTAGTTTATAGATTCTGGTCTTTTAAAAAATGTATTGATCCTTAACCATATGTCTCATTATACATTTCACCATCCTGTCCTGTACCCACTTTCAACTTGAAGAGACCAAGCATCAAGGAATTTGTTGTCTTGCTTTGGGAGAACTTTATTAAGTTCAAAGTATGTATTTCTCTATTTCTTCATCCTCTTCAACAGATATTGGCACATAATCTGCAATTATTTTCAGAGTTGTCTGTTTGCATATGCTAATTGTGTTCAGTACAGGGGGAGATGAGCATGGGAATGACTCTTCAAAAACATTTAATGTGATGATAGTACCAGGGTAAAATTACAAAAAAGAACATTCTAATTCAAAAAGGTCAATATTTGTATATCCTTGTGGCCCTCTTGTTTCTCAAGTGTGGCCTTTTGACTGAATATAAACTTCACCGAACAAATTCTTTTATTAAGGGGATTTTTCTGTGAAGTTTGGATTCAGCCAAAGGACCACACTTGAGGACCTAGAGGGTCATGACCTCAAAGCTGTAGGTTCCCCACCCCTGTCCTTAACAAATAAAGGGAATACAACCATAAATAAAATAAAAAATGAAATAATTGTAATACAAGCGAAATCTGCCAAGATTCAAAGTTGGTCTTAGCAACAAAACAAATGTTTTGTCTTATTTTAAATACTTGACTAGATGGTTTTCCTTTACCTCTTTAAATAGCTCTAATGTATTGTCAATTGAAATCCGGTTTTAAAATGTCGTTTATTTTGCCATCATTATTGAAATAAGCACACTTTCTCCTAACAGAAAATGCCAAAGTATTACAGTTTTCTGTCCCATCTCACACAAATGAATATGAAGCCAACTCTTAAGTATACATTCACATGAAGAAAGGTGGCATGATCAACTGAGTGGTCAATTGATAAGCATTTATTAAGCACATGATAGAAAGAGCATGGGACTGGAAGTTAGAAGTACAGAGTTCTGGTCCAAGTTTTGCTACTGTGTGACTCTGAACAAGTAATTTTACACTATTTGGTCTTCAATTTCTTTATCTATAAAATGAGAAGACTGGACTAAATTGTTTTTAAGGTCCCGTACATCTCTCAAACATTTATCATTCTTCTAGTACTTCCTCATAGTTTCTTTATTTATTTTTTGCTGCTAAAGGAAAAGTTGGATAAGAATAGAAAGAAGAAAGGAAACTCAAATAAGTCAGTTCTACTAATTAAAAGGCAACTTTTAAGAACTTTAGTAATGGAGAATATTTTGTATTTAGTGGTTAAAGCTTGCTAGAATGACCTGTATATTTCAATTTTTGGTGTTCTTCTTCCCACTATGGACACTTAATTGCAGAAAATTTAGTATTTTAACCCTTAAGCTTTAATTACTTTATTCTATTATGCTGCTGAAAGGAGAGTGACAAATTCCACAGAGAAGCAAACTCTAATGGAGATTTAAAACTCACCAAAAAAAAGACAAAACAAAACTCTTTTCCTTCTTGAACATAAATACAAGATAAATAGATTATAGAATACCATTATTTGGGTTACTATTCACCCTAGTCTATTGTAGATTCACTGCCTTGGACTTGAGTTTATACACATTCATGATTATTGATAAAAGACAGAATGGATGCAAATTCATAGGATTATAGATCTGGTAAATTTTCTGTAGCATATTTTTTTTTTAAGCAATCGGGGTTAAGTAACTTGCTCAAGGTTACATGGCCAATTATTTCTGGGTGGGTGCTGTCTGAGCCCGGATTCGATCCCCAGGTCATCTCGACACTGGAGCCTATGCTCTTACTTGCTGTGCTACCTGGCAGTCCCAAAAGGAAAGTGTAGTCAATTTTTTTTAAGCAATTGGGGCTAAGTAACTTGCTTGAGGTTACATGGCCAGTTATTTCTGGGTGTGGTGCTAAGTATCTGAGCCTGGATTCAATCCCTGGTCTCCCGACTCTGGGGCTGGCTCTCTTACTCACTGCACCACCTGGCCGCCCCTGTAGCATAATTTCTAAGGTACCTTTAAACTATAATAATAACCACTATTATTTAAGAGGGGTCAGGAATCTGTGGCCTCAAGTCCACATGTGGTCCTCTAGGTCCTCAATTGCAGCAGATTCAGTCAAAGGACC
The DNA here is from genome assembly GCF_028583685.1 of Petaurus breviceps papuanus. NCBI lineage: Eukaryota > Metazoa > Chordata > Mammalia > Diprotodontia > Petauridae > Petaurus > Petaurus breviceps. Next base: position 11,494,893 of record NW_027187345.1, read on the forward strand.
ACACTTAAGGACCCTAGAGGACCATATGTGGCCCCAAGGCCACAGATTCCCTACCCCTGATAGAAAATACCCATACACATATGGCACAGAATCTAATAATCCTAGCATGGGACAGCTAGAAGAGATCCAATTCCACAATACTGGTTTTCTAAAATATTCACCTGAAGTTGGAGTCAACAAGACATCGTTCATAGGATTGCTTCTAACACTTGAGAGCTGTGTAATCATGAACAAGTCATAACTCCTCTGAGAGTCAGTTTTCCTATCTCTAAAATTGCCATAATAATACCTGTATTATCTCCTTTGTAGAGTTATATTAAGGTCCAAGTGAGATAATATATGCAAGGTACCATGTAAACATCAACTGCAGTTTCTGTTTTCATTATAATTATTATTATTTACTTAAAATAACCAAGACCTACTTCCCCAACTTGTACTGGCATTGGTGGGCCAGCTCTGCCAGAGAGGAATGATAACTCTACCTTTGACTGTTCTAGGGGTAATCCCAAGAGTCACTTGGATTTCTAGTATTGCTGTTCACAAGTCCCACTTGATAATTAGCCAGAGCAAATTAACTTTTAAAAAGTATAGTTATTAAGCAGATAAAATAAAGACAGTTGTGTTAGAAAAATTTCCCTAAACCAAGAACACATTCTCCCCTTGCATACATAAGCTGTCTGGAGAGAAAAGACTCAAAGCCATAGAGCACATGTGGACAAAGCACAGTTCTTGGTCACCGGACCTTTTCTCCCTTTCTGGAATCTGCACAAAGTTCCTCTTTGGTATAACTCACTGATGGCCTCCAAGGGTCAATGCCCTTGTAAAATCCCTGCCTTTCTTTGGTATATCTAGTTTGTTAGTGGCACTGTCCATTGCTACTTTAAGGACACTGCTACTGGTGCCCATCATAAATCCAGATTTTCCAACCTTTCAAAATCCACAAAGTCATCACTCAGCCAAGGCAGGGTCACTCCTTACCCAAATGAAAATTCCTACTCAGAAAGTTTTAACTGTTTTCTTCAATTGCCACTCAATTACAAATATGTAAATACAGTTTAGTCCTGTAAGATTCTGGCTAATCAGGAAGACCAGAGATCACAAAGGGTTCATCAGTATTCATGCATAACCCTATATTCCATGAAAAGAAATTGAAAATGAATTATCCATCAGTATTTATATACAAAGTATTGTTAGGGCTCCAGAACATGCAACCATTTGTTTTGAAGCAGGGGAACAGAATATTGCATAGAATCAAGGTTCCTGCTGCTGGGAACACAACTTCATATGCAGTACCAAACTTCCAAAACAGTTAAGGCATATGGAAGACATTAAATGGAACATAAACATGGTTAATCAGAATCCAACAGAGGTAATCTACAAAACATCCTTTTTCAAATCAAAGCTCTCACATTCAATTCTAGTTTGGTGGTCAGGGTTTATTGGTGCAGAAAACTCCAGTCTGATAGAATGATGCTGGATAATAAAATGATCACGTGCATGCTTTCCAGTAGGCAATCACTTTTGCTGGAGGCATTACCGGTGAGTAACTTTTAATAGGCAGTTACAAATGTAACAAGTTATTGGCAAAAATGGTGAATCTAGTCACAACCTCAAATCACTCTGAAAAGCCATAAAGTTGCAGCACAATCACTTTTAGTTACTTTCTATTTTCTGCCTGACTTGCTGATACATCAAAAAGAATAATAATGAACAAATATTTATGCTCCATCTGAAATGGATGATGCAGGACAAGTAGATTCATTAATTCTGAGGGTTGAATTTTCAGAATACCATTCACATCCCTTCAGGTAAATTGTGTTTGTAATTGTCGTTTCCTTACTAGGGAGGATACCAGTCCTTTACTGAGAAATGTGTATTTATAATGGTGGCCTTTGAAAAGATCATGATGATTCTGATATACTATCAGTAGAACATAAGTAGGCCATACATTTTTATTTGTTCATTCATTCATTTAACAAACATTTATTAAATTCCTTCATGTTCCATGTAATAATAATAATACCAAGAACAAAAAACAAACAGCCCTTGCCCTCAAGGAGCTTACATTCTAGCAGGGGATAGGGGTGAGGTTATTACCTATGTTATTTATTATGTAATTACATTATTATTAATTAATACAATATTATGTTATTACATAGACACAAGAAAATAAATACAAATTACCAACAAAGTGCATGCATGGTCATTTTAGTTGGGAGGGACTCATAAATGAAGGGACTCGTACAGGTCTTCACAGATGTGGCAATTTAGCTGAGCCTTGAAGAAAGCTAGTCATTTTTATAAGGGGAAGGTAAGGAAGGAAGACATTAATGACATTAGAAAGAACCTGTGAAAAGGCAAGGAGATGGATGATGGTATGTCTCCTAAAGGTAACACCAAGTAGACTAGGTCTGGAATATAGTGTAAATATAGTGTATTGTGTAATTGAATATAGTGTAATGTGTAACCAGTCTAGAAAGGTAGGCTAGAACCACATTGTAAAAGTTTTTCAAATACTAAAGGAGCCTGCATTTTATTCTGGAGGCAAGGATTCTTCATTCAATAGTCATTGGCAATTCATTCTATCCTTTGGTTCTATTATTGATCAGCTGCATGAACCTGTGAGACAACTCAGAGCATTGTGGGTACAGCCTGCAAACAAAGACCTAACTGAGTCATATGGGCATGGAGGACACCATATTGGTCTAATTAACACAGAACTTTAAAGACTAGAGAATTAACCAACCGTGGACTTGTCAAAGAAAGATCTACTTTCAGTCCAATTTAATCTAATCCAACAAGGCTCTATTTATTAAGCACACACTGTATGTAAAATACTTTGCCAACTTCTGGAGATTTAAAGACAACCCTTTTCCAACTCCTGCCCTCATCCAATTAATAAGGATTTATTAAGTGCCTAAAACTGCCAGGCACTATGTTAGATACTGAAGTTTGCTTCCTACTGAGAGGATAAACAATGCAGGGATTAACTATGGTTTAGTTCAGTTTCAAAAACCTGTGTCTGTGAACACAGAGGCCCACTGGCGCATGAACATTTATTCGCCCCATTCACAGTTAGATTGTGTTTCACAGTTACAGGACTGTGCATCCTTATGGTTGTTCATGACAGGGACCAGATATTAGAGCATGAATGGATCAGTGCAAATCCATTATTGATATTGGGAGGAGGAGGGAAAGCACTGAAATTATTCCCTATTGATGATCAGTCAGTAATATCATATTCATATATAAAAGCCAGCATGTTATTATGATCTGATTCTCAATATTTCCAGAAAGCTTTCATTTCTAAGAACATCATATATCTTAGTTATTATTATTAGTCATAGACACCTTGTATGAGAGGTTATTGTTTGTATTCAAATTTGATGAGACAACTAAGGATTAAACTATTTCTAAATCTTGGATAAATTTGAGTTAAGGGTGAAAATGAATTACAGAACTTAAATAGTCTCTTAATTTTCAGGGTTTTTTTATAATTTGGATAATTTTAGACAAATAATAAATTTTAAAAGGGCAGGTACCTCATGCCTAAAAGAAATCCCCACTGCACGTTATACTGGCCTCCATACCAGCATATGAATGAAAAATTCTTTGGGGGTAGATAGTGTTACACATAAGACATGAGATTATTTATTACCACCATACTGGACTTAAATCGAGGGGTAAAATTCTTTGAGGGCAGGGGCTATTGATCTTTGTATCTGCTTATACCTAGCACAATCTTGGCACATAAGGAGGTATTTAACAAGTGTTTGAGCACTAGGCTTGGAATCAGGAAGACATCTTCCTGAGTTCAAATCCATTCTCAGACATTTACTAGCCGTATGACCCTGGTCAAGTCACAAAATCCTGTTTGCTTCAGTTTCCTCATCTGTAAAATAAGCTAGAGGAGGAAATGACAAGCCACTATATCATCTTTGCTAAGAAAACCCCAAATGGTGTCATGCAGAGTTGTACACAAATGAAATATGACTAAGCAGCAGCACTGGAGCAAAAGTGAGAGCTGGAATATAAAGGGAAATCCCTCCTTCTCCATATGTTCTCGAAGGGAAAAACCAGGGGCAGGGAGGGTAGCATGTGGAAGTTGCAAAAGGGCCAATGTAGGCTCAACTCTGTTAAGAAAAACTTTCTAGTAAGTACAGCAATTTAAAAGTATAATGGATTGTCTTGAGAGGTGGTAGGCTCTCCCCACCTGGAAGTCTTAAAGGACAAGCTGAACAAATATTTGTCAGGTTTACTATAGGAGGGATGCCTTTTGGCTATGGGTTAGCCTAGATGGGAACTGAGCTCCCTTCCAACAGTCAAATTCTGGGATTCCATTTACTTAAACATTCCTCACCTCTACCTCTTGGGATTTCTGGTTTCCTTCAAGCCTCAACTTAAGTATCCCATCCTGCAGAAGGTCTTCCTTAGCCCTTCCAGCTACTGATGTCTTTCTTCCCTGTTACAGCTTGCCAGCTTAAAATTGCACTGATTTGTAATGCCTCTAATAGTACTTTCTGTCATCCCTGGTTAGAACGTAAACTCCTTGAGGACAGGTACTGTTTTTCTGTTATCTTTGCTTCCATCCTCATAGCACAATGGCACGCGTGATAGGAGCATGATAAATGTTTGCTTGCTTGAATTTAAGATATGGGCAGATGGTAGTAAATTATGCTTCTGAAACACAAGGGGTAATATTACCATTGCCAACAGGAAAAGAAAAAATTCTTTCAGCAATCTACTATATGCTCTAGGAGAAAAATCCTCTCTGACAGTGGGAGTTTATTTTTAGCTGAGTTTCTATATGCATCAGTGTGAGTGCTTACATTATACATCAAGGTGGAGCTACTCTTTGAGCACTGCCTCCTGAAAAGGAAATGGGGAACCCCTGCTATCTCCAGATGATGCTGATTAGCCTACCTTGCACAAGCCATCATGTGCAAGGTGGGATGTGTCTTCAAATCAACAAGCTGTCCTATTGTGAGGGGCTGCCCTTGCCTGACAGCCCCTGTGGTGCTTCTGATTGGTGCATCCTCACATCATGGGAAGCCTCAGGATACTGGGGTCCAGATCATTTTGAGGGTGCTTTCTGCACAGTCCCTGATGTTTATTTATTTGTAGATTGTTTCATTTCAATCAAAGTACAAAATTGTGCCTTTGTGGCTTGACCCCTGAATAGCTATCTTTTTTTTTTTTTTTAAAGCAATTGGGGTTAAGTAACTTGCTCAAGGTTACACGGCCAGGTGTTTCTGGGTGGGTGCTAAGTGTCTGAGCCCGGGATTCGATCTCCAGGTGTTCTCAACACTGGAGCCGGTGCTCTTACTCGCTGTGCTACCTGGCCGCCCCATGAATAGCTATCTTGAAGCACAGAATTCAGGCTAGAAATCCACTTGTGAATTCTAATCCTGACAGCTATAACATTTGGCCACCAGCTAATAGCTTTTCCAGATCATATTTCTCTTCTGGTGGTTCTTCAGAAGGCTCCGTAAACTCTAACATATGTACATAGATGAACATTTGCTGTACAGAGAGTCGTCAGCACAAATTGCTAGTTAACATGATATTTACTTCAAATTGATTCAACAAAACATTTGTTGAGTACCTACTGTGTACTGGTGTGATGGAGGACACAAAATCAATAAGATGCCTGGCATTTTTCCTCAAGGAATTTACAATCTAGCAAGGGAGTCAAGGTATATACAAATGAATGTCAGTAAATAAGCATCTATTAAGTGTCTACTATATACCAGGCACTGTGCAAAGCCCTGAGGATATTTTTAAAAAGGCAACATAGTGTCTACTTTAATAACTCACAATGTAATAAGGGAAAAAAGGCAAATAACAATGTACAAACAAGGTATATTATGCTGGCATTAACAGGGGGCTACACAGGGAAAATAGAAGAGGGAGCTATCATAGGAAGGACTACAGAAACTGCAAAGAACTTAGAGGCCATCTGTCCCCAAACCATCATTTTGTAGGTGAGGACCTAAGGGACACATGACTTCTTGCTTGGAGGCAGGGGAGTGGTGGAGAGGACTTAGAAAGGAAATAGAGGAGGAAGAACATTCTAGACAAAGAGAATTTCATGAGCAAAGTCACTAGGATGGGAAAGAGCATGACATGTTTAGGAAATTGAACATAGTAAGGTATATATGAAGGGGAGTGGAAGGAAATAAATAAAACACTAGAAAAGTACAGGCTGTGGCCAGATTGAAGGCAGCCTTGAAAACTAAGTGATTTATACTTTATTCCTCAGACAGTGGAATAATTGAAGATTTCTGAGCAAAAGAGTGGCATTATCAGCGCTGTTCTTCAGGGAAATTACTCTGGGAAAGGCAGACAGTATGAATTTGAGGGGAGAAATTAGAAGCCAAGGGACCAGTGTGGAAGTTACTATAGTACTCCAGGGGAGAATTCAGAATGGTAGCAGTGGGGGAAAAGGAACAAATGTGAGAAACATGGCAGAAATGGAAGCAGAATGCATAGGATTTGGCAACTGAGTTAATGTGTAAAAAGAAAGAAGTGATGGGCAAGTAGGATGATCTCTGTTATTGTTCAATCATTTCAGGCACATCTTGTTCTTCATGACCCCATTTGGGGTCTTCTTGGCAATGATACTGGAGCAGTTTGCCATTTTCTTCTCCAGCTCATTTTACAGATGAGGAAACTGAGTCACACAGGGTTAAGTGACTTGCTCGGGGTCACACAGCTAGTATGTGTCAGCTGAGTCTTCTTGGCTCCAGGCCCAGCCTGGATGATAGAATGATGCTATTTGTCGTACTCGAGTAGTTCAGAGGAAGAACTGGTTTTACAGGAAGTTGATGAGTTCAATTTTGGGCATGCTAAACATAAGACACTAGCCTAATATCCAAGCAAAATCTAAGTCTATTGGAAATGAAAGGATTCAGTATCAGAAGGTTGGAGATGTAGATTTGGGAGAATTTTGAAGAATAGGGAAAAAAGGTAGAACCTTAATTAGAAACAAAAAAATTCAATCAATTTTTTTAATTCGTTAGGCATCTAAAGTGTTCAGACCACTGTATTAGGCACTGGGAAAGGTACAAAGTTCACCTGCCCTCAATGAACAGATAATCCAATAGTGGGAAGACAAACCATTTTCACCATTACATTATCTGGCAAGCTCCTCATAAACACCACATACACAAGTAACTCTAGCACAAAATCATATAGAGGGGAATGAGAGAAAAATCTATGTGAGGTCTAAGAAGAGAAATGCTACAAGCTGAAGCATCAAGGAAAATTTCCTGCATGAGGCATATATCGGCCTTCAAAGAAGAGATAAGAATTCAAAAAATATTGAACATTTCATGAGGAAATCAGAGGTAATATGTTCTTATAAAAAGCAGTGATTTCCGGGGAAATAAGATTTTAATGACTGCTAAAGAAAACCACTGTAAATACAATTATCTTCCTTTTGTACAAATTAACTCTCTTGGAATTCTTCAAAAACTAGATAACCATAAAGCAGTTTTTCATTACTTTCCATGGGTATTGTCAAGAGGAAGCCCCATGGGAAAGAGTATACCAGAAATGGCTACAGGAAAAGCCAAAAGCAACATCGATAAACAGAATGTGAAACATCCTCCAGGCCTAATGCCAATTCTCAGGAGCTGGGTCACTATCACAAGTCCCCAAATACATCATAGGTCTGGTGATATCCTCTCTACAATCCTCTAGCACAATCACACAGCTTGCCAGTTAATACCCTTTAGCATAAAAAGAGGGAAGAAAAATCCAGCAACAACAATACCTTTCATTTTAGTACTTTTTATCCATTTATTTTCAAGGTCTTTTGACCTCATTCCTTCTACTGGTTTAATCTAATTTACTATTGCTTCCTGAAAACGCTTTGTGTTAGCTAGGGCAAGACTGGAACAAGGCTGAAAGCATGAGCTACGGTAAGAAGTATATCAATATCTTCTATTGACTAAGTGGGATTTACCAGTTAACATTAAACAGGTAATTGAATTTGTTCTTTCCTTTTTTTCTTTGCGATCCCATATATTTTATTATATTCATTTAAAAACGTTTCCTTTGCTACAATTTTTTCTTTGTGTTTGATAGATTGATACAGTACTGGTTTACAGAGACATATATTTTAAAGATCAATCATGTGTCTAAGTATTTTGTAAAAATATTTTTTCTACACCTTTGACTTGTTTTTCATCTTTTACTTTTTCCAGACTCTGTGTTAGTGTGGATGTTTTATCAATATAAGTGAAATCTAATTTAGCACAATTTAGGAATTGTAAATGACTAAGAATTATTTTATGAGCACATCCTTTGAACACTGCATATGAATGAGTATAATTTTTGCATATCAATACAAGTGCTGTACTAGTACAAGCTAGAGGCTGGAGTTTAATAAGTTTGCTTTTAATTTTTAATATCAAAATTCATATTTTATCATTTACAAATTTACTCATATATTATATATTTATATAATTTATAAAATGTTATATTTTAATTTAATAAGCTTAATATGTAGATATGTATTTACTCACCAAAGAAATTTGTGAATTTGTTTTTGTATTTATAAAATTTGTACCTGGAAATGTTTGCTAAATTTTTAAGAAATCTACTGTTTTGTTTATCTCTCTAACTTTTACTAATGATCAAGCAAAAAAAAAAGTAATACCCTCCTTTTTCCTTGGCAGCAAAAGTAGCTTTTACAGAATTGTATTGTGTTTCTTTTTTTCCCCAATTTTTAACATTTTTATTTAAAGTTTTGAGTTTCAAATTCTATCCCTCCCTCATTGCTCCCTGAGATGGTAAAGAATCAGATATAAGTTATACATGAGCAATTATATAAAACACTTCCATGTGAGTCATTTTGTAAAGAAGACTCAAAAAAAGGGAAAGAAATGAAAGAAATAAAGCAGAAAATAGCATACTTCAGTCATATTCAATCAATATCAGTTCTTTCTCTGGAAGCAGGTGGTATCTATCATTAATCTTTTGGAATGGTCTTGCATTATTGCATCACTGAGAATAGTCAAATCATTCACATTTTTTCATCAAGCAATATTGTTGTTACTGTGTGCATGTTTTCTTGGTTCTGTTCATTTCACTATGCATCAGTTCATGTAAATCCGTCCAGCTTTTCTGAAAACATTGTTTGTCATTTCTTATAGCATAATAATATTCCATTATAATCGTATACCACAGTTTGTTTAATCATTACCCAATTTATGGGCATCCTTTTGATTTCCAATTCTTAGTCACCAACAAAAAAAAACCTACTACAAATATTTTTTGTTCAAATAGTTACTTTTTCTCTTTTTTGGAGGTCTTTGGGAAACTGTTCTGACAGTGGTATGGATCAAAGGTATATACATTTTAATAATTTGTTCTTTCAATGTACTTTTGCCTTTTTATGTCTCTTCTCTCTGCTATACTCAGAAGAACAGTCAGTAGCAGTGATTCACAATAGTACTGATTGTAAAAGACAACTGTGCAGAAGATGGAATACTGGGTTATTTCTAGGTTTTTCTGCAAATCTAATATAATGAACTCCCTCTGCTGTTAATTCACCTAATTCATCATGAAATCTGGGAACATGCCCCTATTTTAGCAACCTTCTCTGTTAAAACAGCAAAGAAGAGGTATATGTAATATTATAATGAGGTCATAGTCCTTGTTCTACTCTAAGGCCTTCCAATAGGATTACTTACTTGAAAAATATGACTGACGCCATTTGGAAATAGCCAACCTTTCAGTAGTGATACTGTGCAAGTGACAGATCAGGCAAACCCTAACTAGCTTTTCAGATACTGGAGATATTCTATTAAGTCAACTCTGATAATCTATTTGTCCTAGAAGAAAAATGAAAGGGGTAAATTGAGTTGATCATGTTTTTAGACCTGAATTTAGGCCTTAAGAAAAAGTAACAATGAATCCCCAAGGTGAAGGCAACTTCTCAGAAAGTGGATAGCAAGTCCTGCTCCTAGCTGGCTGAATTATGATCCCAAAGGCGAACGTCATTACCTCCTGCCCCTTTGGATATTCAGAGACAATTCTATACAGAGAAATTGTTGTAGGGGGTGGCAGGGGTGGGATGGGATGCAGAGAAACTACCTATATTGAGGTAGCATGGTGTAGAAGGGGAAAAAAAATCTAGCTTTGGGGGACGAAGCTAAGATAGTGGAGTAAAAGCAGGGACTTACTTGAGCTTTTCCCCCAAACACCTCCAAATACCTGTAAAAAATGACTCTAAACAAATTTTAGAGCTACAGAACCCACAAAATGACAGAGAAAAACATATTTTCAGCTGAAGACAGCCTGGCAAACCAACAGGAAGGGTCTATTGCACCACGCTGGGAGCAGAGCACAGTCCCACATGAGCCAAGTCCGCCCAGACCAGCACCACAGCCCGGCTACAGCAGACTTCAGGAGAGTAAATCAGTGGCAGCTGTTGCAGTTTCCACACTTCTCAACCCACAAATGTCAGAGACAAAGTAGAAGGTCAATGGGGAAACTCTGTTGGACCTGGGTGAGAGAAAAGCATGGTCTGGCCTAGCCCCAGGGTGGCAAAGGTAGCAGCAGAGGTGCTACCGAGGTGGGGGCAGCAGCAGCTGGTTCTGGTGCTCCAGGCCCACAGATGGTAGGGAGATCAAGCAGCTGATCACAGGGCAATTGCAGGGATCTCTCTGCTGGCACTGAGGCAGGATTCTCTTGCCTTGCCCTGCTTGGATATGGGTGGAAGTCTTGGGTGGCAATCCTGAGGTGAGGAGAAGTGCTGGCATGGAGGAGCTTGTGGCAGCTATATAAGGGAGTCCTCACAGTTCCAAGGCAGAAAAGAGTGCTTCTGGTCACTCATAGATCAGACCATAGGCCAGGAGAAAAATAAATACCTCTCCTTTGATCATATCACCTTAGAAGAACTAAACATTTACAGATGTCTAGAAGTAGCTCTGATAACAACTGCATAAACCCTAGAAATTTAGGATAAAGCACTCTCTACTCTGGAAGCAGAGTCCTACCTTGGCAAAGAGCTCAAAAGTCAAGTAACTGGCTAGGAAAATGAGCAGAGGGGAAAAAATCAGACTATAGAATCTTTCTTTGGTGACAAAGAAGAGCAAAACGTACAACCAGAAGAAGAAAACAAATTCAAAACTCCTACATCCAAAGCCTCCAAGAAAAATATGAACTGGTCACAGACCATGGAGGAGCACAAAATATTTTGAAAATTAAGTAAGAGAAATGGAGGAAAAATTGGGAAGAGAAATGAGAGTGATGCAATAAAAACATGAAAAATGATCTAGCTCTGGAGTCACCAGTTCCTATAAGCACCTATACTTAACTATTTGAGTGGCTATAGACAAGTCACTTAACCTTCCCTGAGTCTCACTTTTACTCATTTGCAAAATGGGGGTAATACTATTGGCAATACAAGGTTGCATTACAAGGAAAGTGCTTTATAAAACTTAAAACTGCTATTATAGGACAATAAATTTTTAAGCTGGAAGCCTTCAAGTTCAGCCCCCTTTAGCTTACATTTGGGGAAACTAATCCAAGGTCACAGAACTAGTAATAGCTAGAAAAGATACAGACCTTTAAGGTTTATGAAGTGCAACTAGGTGATGAAGTGATTAGAGTTTTGAGCCTGGAGTTGGGAAGACTCATCTTCCTGAATTCAAATATGACTTCTTTAGACATTACTTTTGTGACCCTGGGCAAGACCCTGAACCCTGTTTGCCTCAGTTTCCTCATCTGTAAAATGAGCTGGAGAAGGAGATGGCAAATCACTACAGTGTCTTTGCCAAGGAAATCCCAAATGGGGTCACAAAGAGTCAGACATGACTGAAAAATAACTGAAAATTAAGGTTTACAAAACATTTTATGTATGATATCTCATGATACTACAACAACTCTGTAAGCTACATGCTATGATTATCCCCATTTTACAATGAGGAAACTGAGACCGTGACTGGCTGAGTGACTTACCTTGGGTCACACATTGTCTAAGGCAGGATTTGAACTCACTCAAAGTCAAGGGTCCTCTCCAATATATCACACTATCTCTCTCTAAATACATTATTGTTGCTAAACTATTGATATCATTTCAGGGGTTCTAGGAAGTCCACTCCTCTCAGACTCTCAGTGCAAATTTTATGGATTGAAAGTCTATCATTAATGACATTAATACTCTGGACTAAACAATTATCTTTTGTAAAAATGTGCCATGGTTCACCCAGAAACACCTGGCCGTGTAACCGTGAGCAAGTTACTTAACCCCAATTGCTTTAAAAAAAATGTGCCATGGCAAGCATAGTTCTAGGTAGGCACACAAGAGGAACTCTACATGTATTTGCCTTTTCCAACCATACCAGTGGTTGTTAAAAGTGGACTCAAGAAAAGACCTCTAGCCATGTTATGATTGTTGTTACTATTCAGTAATTTTTCAGTTGTGTCTGACTCTTTGTGATTCCATTTGGGGTTTTCTTGGCAAAGACACTGGAGTGATTTGCCATTTTCTTCTCCAGCTCATTTTACAGATGAGGAAATGGCGGCAAACAGGGTTAAGTGACTTGCCCCAGTTCACACAGCTAGTAAGTGTTTCAAGCTGGATTTGAACTCGGGTCTTCCTGACTCCAGGCCCCATACTCTATCTACTGTGCCACCTAGTTGCACATCTAGCCATGTACTTCCCTTTAATATGAAACGAGTTGAGAAGGTAAATAGGAGCTGGTGGGATGCGAAAGAGTGAAATGATTTAAAGTTCATAGCTCTATCTACCAAGTGTCATGACTTCCCCATGAGTAAGGATCAGAATCTAGCAAGGTAGACAAGATAAACTTTCTTTTTTCCCCTCTCTCTCTTAACCATACCTGTGATTTAATCAGTGTAAGAAACTCCTGGTGAAAAACCCTTCATGGAAGAGAGAAATGTGCCAAAAAGAAAGATGAAAGTCATAGTTTAAAATTGGAAGGGAACTCAGAAATTATCTTTCAACACCTCCATTTTAGAGATATGGTAACTGATGGCAGAGAGATTATTAGATTCCCCAAAGGTTACATAGTTAGTAATAGGTAGCTGGGATTTGAACCTTTACCACATAGGCTGCTAAAGAGAAACATCATCTGGAATTGTAACCATGGCAAGGAAATGGGAGATTTGTTCCAGGAGACCGGCCATGGGATGGCACACACTTCATCCTCATGGCTGCCTTCTGGCCAGCCCTATAGAACTAGGTGTCCCAGCCTTAGCCTAGGGTCTAATTTCCCCTCACAATCTATATATTATTTCTTTACCTCTCACTTCTGATCCCTTCCCATAGTCTATACCCATCTAGATAGACTGTTTCTGTACCCTTTCCCTCAATCTCAGCTTCTTCTTATGGTTCTGAAATGATAGTAATATATATTTTTGCAAATGGCAGGCCAGCCCAAGAATAACACTGACTATGGAACTTGCAGTTTCTTTTAACCAATACAGCAATACCAGTCATAAGAGCAGTGCCAATGGCCACAGTTTTCCATTCACCTCACAGTCAACAATCCCCTTGAAGCTCAGTTTCAGGAGAGACAAGCAAAGCATTCTCAATTGATTGATGGAGATGAAAGGGGAGTCAACAAAGCACTTTCCAAAAAGTACTCTTAGGTATAAGGAATTTGAAGTAGATCAATCTATATAACAACATAGAAATAATTAGGGGGATTAGATAGATTTGCAACAGCAAACAGATTAATAATTAGTATAATTATTGTTGCCTCATGATTATCTTGTTTACTACACTTCTTTTATGTGGGGAATTGAGAATTATCTCACAGGAAGATGAACTCTTGATATGCATGGGATTGTTTTCATCTTTGTTCAGTGACCTTGTTCTGTGGGATGGCACAATCTGTGGATGGTCAATATTTTGTCCTCAAACCTTAGATAAAAGATTAAAAAAAGAACTACTAACATTTCTCTTAATAATATATAAAAGCCCAGTGAATTTGAAGCAAGGATGGCAAGTTTATCTTTCTTGTAAACTTCTCAATGGACATGACAAATAGTCATCCAGCACGTTGTACCTTGTTCTTTTCCTGTACTTTGGACCTACACTTTTATGTACAGTGCCCATGTTAACACTTTACATACATTATCTCATTTGCTTTTCACAACAATCCTGTGGGGCAATTAAGATTATTATACCTAAAAAAAATAAAAATAAAAAAATTTTAAAAAATTTTAAAAAAGGGCAGCTAGGTGGTGCAGTGAGTTAAGCACCAGCCCCAGAGTCAGGAGAACCCGAGTTTGGTTATTTGATTATTATCCCTATTTTCAGAGAGTAAAATTAAGCCTCAGGGAGGCTGTGAGTGGTCACATAATCATCTGAGGTAGATATCTCCATTTCACATATTTGGAAACTGAGGCTCAGAAAGGAGGTCATTTTATATCCAAGGCTGGATTCAAAAGCATGTTGATCTGACAAAGTTCAGTGCTCTATCCCTTGAAACTCATATTGCCCCAAGTGCAGGGATGGGAATCTAGTTAGAGATGACATACTTTTTTTTTAAGTGGATGTGTGATTTGATCAGTGTAAGGAATTCCAGGTGAAGAACTTGATTTTTGAAGATTAGTACCTTCTCTGTAACTTACTACGCCAAACCACAGAGATGGTTAAATGCTTACCCAAACTCCCACAGCCAGCTATGTGTCAGAGACAAAATTTCTCCATCCACTCCACCAGTCTGGACATACATATATGTATATGTACATATGTGTTTAATGACACACAGATAAGGTCAACAGATCCTCTATGTAATGATAATAGCTGAAATCTTACAGCACTTTGTTGTTACTGTTGCCTAGTCATTTTCAGTCACGTCAAACATTCCATGACCCTATTTGTTGTTTTCTTGGCAAAGATACTGGAGTGGTTTGCCATTTCCTTCTCCAGCTACATTTTCCAGATGAGAAAACTGAGGCAAACAGGGTTAAGTGACTTGCTCAAGATTACACAGTTAGTAAGTATCTGCATGCTGCCAGATTTGAACTCCGGAAGATGAGTCTTTCTGACTCCAGGCCCCATACCGTATCCATTGTGCACCCATAGCACTTTAAGGCTTGCTAAAGGTATTTTCCTTACAAAAAGAAAAAAATATCATAGGATGTCCCAAAAGTTCTTGTGAGGCAATTTTTTCTACCAAATAATTCTATTATCTATATGTTGCTTAATCCCAATACCTCTTGATTCTAGTAACTTCCCTCTGTTAATTATTTCCTCTTCATCCTCTATATAGCTTATTGTACATAGTGGTTTACACATTGTCTTCCTCTTTAGATTGCAAGTTTCTCAAGGATGGAGACTGTCTTTTGCCTTTCTTTGTACCCCCCAGTGTTTGTCACATTCCTACTGGCTGTGTTAAAGAATCCTGACAAATCACAAGCACTTAAAAAATATTTCCTGACTGACCAATCAATCACAGACTTCCGAGAACAGAGTGATGGAAACATAGAACTGGAGTTAGAAGGGACCTTAAGGCTTTAGCCCAAACTCTTCTTGTTAAGATGAGGAAACTGAGGCCCAGAGGGACTAAGTGATTTGCCCAAAGTAATATAATAATAATTGGTAGAGACAGCATTTGAACTCAGGTCAGCTGACAGCATTCTTTACCATAGAAAAACTCTTCACATAATGTACAACTGTGAAAAAATTGTCATAAAGGCTCAATACTGTTACCAAATAGTCTTACTTTAAAAAAAATCCATTGAAAAGTAGCTTTCAGTAAAATGGCAGTAGTTTTTTTTAAAGGGTACAATGGTTCCATTTATTTTGCTCTAGCACTGATACTTCACAGAAACTTTATGCATCAACCTTTCAGAGGCTACATGGGAGTGGAATTGAAGGCTGAAGGCAAGGGCCAGTTCTCAGAAAATATAAAGATTAGTGATATAATTTGGCTGCTGAAATTCTTCACTAATGTTGGTTATTTCCAGGGTCTTCTACCTTTATTTCTAGGAAAGTCCCCATATGCTATTCAGTACTTTGTTCACAGCCAGGAGACATAGAAGGTTGTTACCCAGCGAACACATCTTGTCTCTGTAGCCCTTTATGCTCTTTCTTTTTTAGCAATAGATGAACTTTGAACAATTCAAGGATGACAGAAAGGAGTGGGGATATGAAAAGTTCTTTTTTTTCAGATTCAGGGGGTGGGTGAGTGGGAAGTAGAGAAAAAGTAACTTTTCTCCTAAAATTGAGAATTAATTTCCAATGCCACACCTCCTTCTTCTAATTTTCTGTACCTCTCTCCATATGAAGGGAAATCGTTTTCCTAAATGAGGGACAAATATGGTCATTTCATTATTCCTTGTTTCACTGAACAAAAAAGTTTTTTTTTTATAAAAAGCAAAAATATATTATTTCTGAATGAATTAAAGCAGAACACTGAAAGAGAAAAAGAATTAATAATAGCTAGAATTTATATAGCACTTTAAGGTTTTCAAAGTGTCTTACAAATATTATCTCTTTTTATCTTCATAACAAACAGGGAGGTAGATGCTATTATAATTATCATTTTACATATGAGTAAATAGAACTAGAGATTAAGTGACTTGCCCAAGGTCACACAGCTAGTGAGTCACTGAGGTCACATTTGAAGTCAAGTCCTCTGAGGTCCAGTGTTCTACCTACTGCACCATCTAAATAAAATGTCTAAATATTAAACAGCCTTCGGACACAAAACCAAAGAAGTAAGCACCTCCAAGAATTGAGATGTAGCTTGGTATAATGAATGCATGGTGCTGGATTCAGTCAGGAAACTTTGATTTAAATCCTGCCTCAGGATTTGATAGATGTATTACTCTGACGAACTTAATCTCTTTCAAACTCCATTTTCTCATCTGTAAAATGAGTGTAATAATGACACCTAACTCCAAGCTCCAAGAGTTGTCGTGATGATGAAAAGAGAGAATACATGAAGTGCTTTGCTAACCTTAAAGCAATATATAGGGGCGTCTAGGTGGCGCAGTGAATAGAACACTGGTCTTGGAGTCAGGAGGATCTGAATTCAAATCTAACTTCAGACACTTAACACTTACTAGCTGTGTGACCTTGGGCAAGTCTCTTAACCCTAATTGCTCTACCTTCGCCCCTCCAAAAAGCAAAATAAAATAAAATACAATAAAAGCAAAAATCACCTCAAAATTTTAAAAAGCAATCTATAAATACTAATCAGTCAGCCTATAAACATATGTTAAGTGCCTACTATGTGCCAGATACTGTGCTAGCTATTGCTGGTAGTGGTAGTGATATCATTAGTATCAATATTAAATACTATGAATAAACTCTCTGTGCCTGAATTTCCTCACCTGTAAAATGAGGGGTTTGACCTCAGTGTCTAAGATCCTTTCCAATTCTATCATCTTAAGCACTGAGTTAAGGGGCAAATTATTTTATGCAGACAAATCATGAATTAAAACATCAATGAAAAAAGTTTTTATTACAAAACTATAAAAGAATTTATTGAAAGTTGATCAGTAAAATCTTACTGGGTTTTCTATTGCCTCCCTCCCACTAAACCCCATAAAACTAGCACAAAAGTCTTAGAGCAGAGTGTAGGAGAGAATGCAAAAAAACAAACTCCCAGCAGGATTTTGAGACAGCTGCATGTTAATCATACACAAAACTGTTAATAATTAAGGACCCAAATGATCATAAAAAAACCCACACTTCTTGCGCATTTTGAATTTTACTGTGGGAGTCAAACAATCAGACAACTAAAGTTACAAGACATGCAAGGGCAGAAAGTTAGACAGTTTCAGTAACAGGAGATCTCAAAAAGAAGAGCCTGGGGGCAGCTAGGTAGCGCACAGAATAGAACACTGGCCCTGGAGTCAGGGGACATGAGTTCAAATTCGGCTTCAGGCACTTAACACTTACCAGCCATGTGACCTGGGGCAAGTCTCTTAACCCCAATTGCCCCACCTTCCCCCCTCCAAACAAAGAAACAAACAAAAAAAGAGCCTGAATTAGCAATTGCTAAGCCTGAATTCCACCAGGTCTTTCCTGGACACTTGGGTGTTATAGCTGCACTGGGGAAAAAAAGTGTCTGCTCTCTGCAAATGGCTTCCTTTTCTTGCACAATTATATAATACTTATACCCCATGGCTTCATATGGTCCTAAGTGGGGCTAGCTCCCTAGTAAATGGGGAAGGGGATCATTGCCATGTGATCCCAAATTGAATCCTGTCCTATGCCTCTCCTTATCCTGCTGCCCACTCTCCTGTTCTCTTACAGCAATTTCATAATGTCCCAAGGTTTCTGTTTCTCGCTGATAAGATGGTGGTCCTAGGCCTGTATGTACTCTCACCATCAACTCCATTTGTCATTAAAAATTGATTTGAGAGTGCATTTTGCCAAGCTTCCTGCAGGTACTGAAGTGGCTAGTTATATAGCTCTGGTCTTCCTATATACTAAAGAGGAATTATACAGCATAAAAGATTCCTGGCCTCTAAATGCTCAGAGAAGTAGTCCCAGGGCCATAATTAAGTTATTTTTAAGGTTTCTCTAAGAAGCCAACCTTCAAGGAAATATTGGGGAGGTGGAATTTAAACACTAAATTAAAAAGTATTTAATTGCTAAGCAATAAGATAAGACTTTGGAATCCTAGGCAAGCTGCTCACACATCTGACTTTACTCACAAAGTTATTGAAAATTGAACCTCAAATGCTTTGGGCTGTCTTGCACAGTTTTAATCAGAATGTTTCTATGTGGTCTTACATTTTGCAGTTAATAGAATTACATTATACCATTTCTTTGCTAGTGATCATAATACATTTTTGAACATATAATAACTTATTTTTCCCTTCCTTTCCAGACCCTTCAATCTTTCTCTTCTAGGATCTTATCATTTCCCTGACTTTAAATGGGATAAGGCACAATAGATTTGGTTTTCTTTTCAAGGGAGAAGTTATATTTAAAATATTCCTTTTCTTTACATGTATGGCAATAGCAAAATCTCTTCTCTTTTGTACAGTCACGTTTTCCAAAACCAAAAATGCAGCTAATACGAAACAGGATACTTATTCCCAAGTAGATCTGTGCCAAGAATAGTGGGGCCAAAACATACAGAAATAATCTGAGAAGAAAAAGCTGCTCAAATTGGCAGTTTCATATAGAGACCCCTTAAGTAAAAATTCCCTGTGTTTTATCTCTGAAGAGCTGTCTGCCCCCAGCTGGTTTGAACATTTAACTAAACTTTAAGTACCCTCATTGGAATTTTTAGCTAAATTATGCAAATTTTTCTTTATTTTTTTTTAACTTAATATTCCTCTACCCATAATCCTCTTAAAGCAGACTGCATCATGTGAAAAATTACACAAGGCGTGACGCCTCCATGAAATGACTTACAGGTTTCCTTCCCTTTGGAATACCTCCGTTCCCCAGGTTGGCTGAGCTGCTAAGGCAGCAAACTTTGCAAATAATAAAATGAAAGAAATTCTCCCCTGGAATTTGTCCACCTTCTATTTTCATATGATTATGAAGGATTACCTGCACTGGGATTTTAGCATCTGAGCTGCCAATCAAAAATGGATGTCTATGAAAATAGAGAAGAAAAAGCATGTGCATTCAGAATTGAAACAAGGATGATAATCTGATGGTAAAAATGTTAAAAATGCCCAGGTAAGATGTAGTAGAAATTAGCAGTGAACACTTTCTACATGTACTACCCAAGAAGTCAGTAATTAGGAAGGGACAAAAGTAATGTTATACCTACTGCCTCCCCTTATTAATTATATTAATATTTTTATTAATTAAATTATTAATTCCCTCTGCTATTTCTGCCTTCATCCATAAGTACAGCTTGACAGGAAAGGAGAATTCATTGACAGTCAAAGAATTCCCTTTTACCAGTTCCTTTTTACCATAGCCTACCATGAAAGGAGTGTAAGGCACAGCCTCCTTGGAGTTTGTGCACTTATTCTCCTGGCTAGGGTATGATGTGGGTGATAGGAGAATCATCAGAAGAGATCTATTTACATTGCCAACATGATACAATGGAAAAGGTACTAGAATTGGGAGTCAAGAGATCTAGAGCCAAATAATGAATCTGGTCCTATGTGACTTTAAGTCAATCCTGTAGGCCTTTGTATTCTGAGACCACGTACTCACTATGGCCCTACTGTCTGACTATCTCGACCCCACCAGAAACTTGGCTCCTCCTCTGGCTCCCTACCTCTCATGGCTGAGCTTATCTGACCTGGGCTCAATCTTCCATACAGCTTTCTGAAGTCTCCTACCTTCCTATGGGCTGTTTGCCATGCCCCAACCCATCCAAGGACCCTTCTTTCCTTTCCATCAGTCCTTACATTCTGTCTTCTCTCATTAGAGTTTAAACTTCTTGAAGACAGGGACTGTCTCGATTGCTTGCATTTCTATCGCACTTAGTACAACACATGACATGTTCATTTGTTTCAATCATGTCCTACTCTTTATGACCCCAAATGGGGCCTCCCATTAGGCGTTTTCTTGGCAAAGATACTAGAGTGATTTGCCATTTCCTTCTCCAGCTCATTTTGCAGATAAGGAAACTGAGATAGACAGGGTTAAGTGACTTGTCCAGGGTCACACAGCTAGTAAGTGTCTGAGGTCACATTTGAACTCAAAAAGATCAGTCTTCCTGAGTTCAGACCAACATGTGATTTATTCACAGTACCACCTAGCTGCCCAGTCTGGCATTTAATGCGAGCTTAATAAATGTTATACCAATCTACTTCAATTCAATCTTTCGTCAGTTTCCTTTTTTTTTTCAATTTATTTATTTATTTTTAGTCTTCAACATTCATTTCCACAAGATTTTCTCCACATCTCTCCCCTACCCCCGCCCCAAAAGAGTGAGCCTACTAAATACCCCTTCCCCCAATCTTTTCTCTCTTATATACTCCCTCATCCCCTCCCCTAACTTTCTAGTAGGGCAAGGTGAATTTCTATACCCCAGTGACTGTATATCTTATTTCCCAGTTGCATTAACATGCATTAACATTTGTTTTTTGAAACTTTGAGTTCCAGATTCTTTCCCTTCTTCCCTCTTCACTCACACCTACTGGGAAGACAAGCAATTCAACATAAATTGTACATGTGTAGTTAAACAAAACATTTCCATAGTAGTTATATTGTGAAAGACTATATTTCCCTCCATTCTATCCCACCTCTCCACTTATTTTGTTTTCTGCTTTGACCCTGTCCCTTTTCAAAAGTGCATGCTTCTAACAACCCTCTCCCCCAATCTGCCCTCCATTCTATCACCCCTTTTCCCCTTCTCCCCTGCTTTCCTGTAGGGTAAGATACCCAATTGAATGTGTATGTTATTCCCTCCCTAAGTCTTTGGTCAGTTTTCTCACCTGCAAAATGAGAGCAATAAAACTGGCAGTACCTATTTTGCAGGGCTGTTATGAAGAAAGTACTTTGTATACATGATATAAATGTGGGTTGTAATAATGGGAGCCACACCCTTTTGAGGTCCTTTGAGCACTACAGAATCCAATTGTGCACTTGGGTCTGAGTAGGTAAGTCAATAATTCCTGCCCAGGAAGGGAATAAGCACTAAATAGGACCTACTACGTGCCAGACACTATACTAAGTACTTTCACTGTGACAATATTATAATTGACAAGTGTGGGAAGAAAATGTAGAAAATGGTATGAAAACTGAACATACTCTTGAATTGTTGACTTAATTTCTTCCATGCTAAGCACTTTACAATTATTATCTCATTGGATTCTCACAACCCTTCAAGATAAGTGCTATTATTATCCCTATTGCTAATATATTTGAGGAAACTGAGGCAAAGAGAGGTTAAGTAACTTGCCTAGGGTCACCCAGCTAATAAATGCCTGTAAGCAGATTTGGATTCAGGTCTTTCTGATTCCAGGCTCAACCTTCCATCCACTATACACCCTAGATGCCAGAGTTGGGGACAGTCATGCTGGGAATACAATATTGCTACAAAGTCAAAATAGTTTAGGTCAATGCTCCCATGAACACATCAATGAAACATTTGTATCCCCTCCCTGCAAATTCCTTCTACGAACATATTAACAGATAAAGCAGGAAGAGTAACTGGTATCTTCAGAAAAGGATATTAGAAAATTTATCCATTGTGATTTTATTCTTAGGGCTAATGATTTATGTATTTTTCCAACGTCAGTCAGCCATCCAACAAGTATTTGTTGAGCACTCACTATGTGCCACAGACTTTGTTCTAAAGTCTGGGGATACATTAAAAAGCTCAGAGTCTAATAGGTGAGTGAGCATACAAACAGTCATGTACAAACAAGATACAGATAGGATAAATTTGGGATAATCAACAGAGAAAAGGCACTATATTAAGAGAGATTATGGAAAGGCTTCTTATACCATGGAAGTGACCCTTGGGTTGGGTCAGCAGAGCACCAAGAGCTACTGAGCTGAACGTGGTGGTACATGTGAAAACCAGCACAGTTCAGAGAGGCCCATGCCTGGAGTTAAGGCATTCATGAAGCTATTTACTCAAACAAGGCAGGAGGCTAGGGGGTGGAAATTATCCTCTGGATTAGCAGAGGGAGAGCCCACATGAATCATATCACAGATCCTTAAAGTACTGAAGTAATGATGTATTTAATTAAGTTCTTATGCCTACATCAGAAGCACTACCACATCAAAGTTGTGAGTGAGTCTGACTTCCGGATGTAAAATTTCGGAACTGAGAAATTCAAACCTACTGTTAAAATCTTAACTTCTTCCACTTACAAAGAACCTGTAATTAAAGAAAAACCTCTTACAGAGAGAGTTAGCTTTAGGAAGAAACATTAAACAGAAGTTAATAAATAAGAAAAACCTATAAATTTTGCTAATTGTTCTTTCTCTGCTTTGAGCATTAGACAATATTTGGTTTAGGTGTTCTCTCTCCATCTCTCCTCTCTCCTCTCTCTCTCTCTCTCTCTCTCTCTCTCTCTCTCTATCTCCAAAACTGTATATTCATAAATGAAGTACTAAATAGTACAGAGAGTTTTATAAATCATAATACTTGCTCTCTCTCTCTCTCTCTCTCTCTCTCTCTCTCTCTCTCTCTCTCTCTCTCTTACACACACACACACACACACACACACACACACACACACAGAGCACACACATCCTATGATTTTTAAAGGTCCATGAAATGTTATATTAAACAATCATTACTATTTAGTACTTCATTTATGTATGTACTCCTTTGAAGATTCCAATCTCCTCCATATTTTAGTAGATATTTTTAGAAGTTGCTTTGGCAAAGGGAAAAATCAGAGGTTCACAGGCCTGCAGCTGGAAAGGACCTCAGAAGCCATCAATTTGACTCTTTTGTTTTACAAATTTACCCATTAAATATTTTGTATGTCTGTAGTTTGTTTGTTGTCTCCCCTGTTGGAGTAGGAGCTCCTTGAAGGCAAGGACCATGACTTTTAGTTTCTTTGTCTTTCCAGCACTTGGCATGATGTCTGGTACAGAGTTAAAGCTTAATAAATATGTGTTGCTTGCTAAATTACAAATGAGGAAATATGGGGCCCAAGGGTAGTATGGGATTTGCCAAGGTCATGGGAGTTTTTTTCATACTTTACCTGCACTGTTCCTTAGGGTAACATATATAAAGTTGACACCTGTTCCCATATTCAAAGCTTTTATTATTTCTTTTTAAGTTTAATGGAGCCTAGCAGAAGAGAGATTCACCAGCATAAACTTTGATCCTCTCCTTACTGGTTATTATGCATTTGAATAGGAATTTAGTAGAAGAAATAATTATTACCACAGAAAACAGTTCTCATTCTCATCAGCATTTGACTGCATCCATGTACAAAATACTACATTCTGCTAAGCAAGTTAACAACATTTTTCCTAACCCTCCAAGAGATTATGACAATATTGAAGCTGACAGCTGTGGGAAGAATATACAGAAAACTGAATGGAAATTGAAGAGACTCCTAAATTATTGACTTAATTTCTCCCATCTCAGACTTTGAAACCCAGTTCTAAAACACATGACAAAGTAGGTCTCCCCGTAAATATGAAGCAAATGTGATTGGCAGGAAGAAGGATTGATTCCCCACATTCATTTGCCTAAGGACCAGCACATCAACCTGCTGCCGGGTTGCCTAGGGCATACCCAACTACTCAGGCCCACAATCCTCAGAAGAGGCACATTCAGCTCCAAGCCCTTCCTGCTGTGTGGAGTTGAATTTCAAACCAGGCTCGAGACAAGGGCAAACATCCACACACTAGTATGCCAGTCACTCCCATCTTACATTCATTATCAAGTTGTTCAAAGGAATCCCCCAGGTACCTCTGATTTGCAGAATGAAGATAGGAAGATAAAATGCAATTATGCTACTTTAAAACAAAATCAAATTGACAAAGTGCATGGGAAGGAAAGAAAAATCTTGATATGCCTCCTTTGAAGTCTTGAATTAGCAGAAAGGAAAATTTTGGGGGAAGGGAGATAATTGGACCAATATTGCTAATGACAAATGACAAATAAGTTGTTGTTCACCTCTCATCAGGCCTCTATTTTTTTAAATAGTGACTTTTTTAATAGCCCCCAAAGCTGCGCTTCTTAAGGTTCATATACTCTCTTTCTCCCTCTCTCCTTCTCTCCCTCTCTCCCCCTCTCTCTTCCTCCCTCTCTTCCTCTCCTTCTCCTTTCTCTTCCCCCTCTCTCTGTTGCTCTCCCCTCCTTTTTTCCTCTCTGTCTCTTTCTCTCCCCTTTTCTCCCTTCATCCCCCCTTCTCCTGTCTCTCTTCTTTCTCTTCCCTCTCTCTGTGTCTCTCTCCTCCTCCATCCCTCCCTCTCTCTCTTTGTCTTTCTCTCCCCTTTTCTCCCTTCCTCCCTCCCTTTCTCTTCTGTCTCTGTTTCTCTGTCTTGTCTGTCTCTGTTTCTCTGTGTGTGTGTATCCCTCTCCCTCTCGCCCTCCCTTCTTTCCTGCCTCTCTCTTTCTCTCACAGGCATATGTATGCATGTATATATATACATATATAGATAACTTTTCAGGACATAACTGGTTTATTTGTAACCTCATGTATTTTATTTTATGCATTTAAAGACATCATCCTAGAAGAGATCCACAGGCTTCACCAGAATGCACACACAAAAAAGGTTAAGAATTCCTGCCTTAATTAAACTTTTCCTTGTCTTCATGTTTTGTCTTTCTAAAGATTTGGTGATTTGTGGGTGTGTATAACCATTCCCTTTCTCTTCTCTACAACCATGACTAAATGAAATTGAATGTTAGCAGGTCTCAGTGGGTATGGGATATGCTAACACACTCTAATTCTCATTACTTCAGCAAAACTGGAGTATAAGAAATTTGAAATCTGTGCACTTGAAAAATTAATAATGGCTGGCCCTGAGTAAAATTTATTGAATCTGTTCTGAATGGGAGTGGAGGAGGGAGGAACCAAACCTCTGAAAAGAAAAGCAAGATGCTTGAATCTGGAAAGTGATTGGCTTCCAGTGACAGGTTGCCATTTCTTTTCTTGATGGTACTTGCTTTGGGAGGAGTAGGGTGCAGGAGGGGGAGAATGAATGGATGAGCCTTCAACAGGGCAGGCCTGGATTACATTGTGAAGTGATAACCATGCCTGGCATTTTCCTGAGAAAGCACATAACCAGTGGTGTGAACAGGGGCCTAACAGCAGGTATTTCATTTTGTATTTCTCAGACCAGATGACATAGATGGAGAATGAAAAGAGATGTGTGGGAGGCAGAGTGAAGAAGTAATATGTAAGATGCTTCATCTGGGGAAAGTGTTGAAAAGGAATATAAGGAAAGAGCTCTGGTTTCATCTAAAATAATCTCTACCTGTGTTAAGATACTGAAAAATGTCCCTATGACCCTATCACTGGAGTTCTTTAAGTGAAGCTTAGATGACCACTATTCTGGGATGCTGGTCATCAAACAAACTAGCTCTGTCATTATAGCTTTCAAATAATTTTGTATAATTTTGAAACAGGCAGGAGAGGCACCCTGTTAGAAGAAAGCATATAAGGGGAATTTTGCTCTATCTAATCATATACTCTTTTGCAGTGAACAAGTACAATGTACCAGGAAATCTTGTATTTTCTATATTTCTATCACTAGTGGAATAAGAAATGTGATAGGCTTTAAAAAGCTGGACTGTTCCCTTCTAATGGTCCCATCAAGAATTCCTTTTGTGCATGCATAGATTTAGTTTTATTAAAACTTAATATAGGCTGGAAATAAGGCATACGGGTTAGTAACTAATGATATTCTAAAAGTTTCCCCTTTTTTGCCCAGAATCCAACTTGTTCTTAAAGGCCTAGCAGAAGCAGTCCCTACAGGAAGCCAGGAACCTTCCTCTCCCTACCCTCACACCATTTGCTGCCACATGCCAATGGGCATCAGAGGGCCCCCAAAAGAACAAGCCTTAGGGAGACTTTTCTCTCCACTAACCCAGTCCTTATTGTCCAATTGAAATCTAGGGTTGAATGTTCCCTCCTCCCCATCACCATCCCTTCTAGTGGGTAATCAGGAGCCCCACTCCACTCCATTCCTCAAGCCCATACTCACTTCCTTGTCAATAGTCAGACCTTGCTCCTATAAGTATACTGGGTTTTCCCATCTGCCACTTTGATCTTTGAATCCCTGCCCTACAACTAAGCTTTCCTATATGTGTGGCCTCCCTTAATTAGAATGTGAGCTTCTAGAGAGCTAACACTGTTTCTCTTTGCTGTCTTTTGTCCCCTAAGCTTAGCACAATGCTTGTCACTTAACAAATTTATTTTATTTTATTACCGTCAAAAAACAACCAATTAAATTTTTGTGACTTTATTCAGTCCATGTACAGCACCTGCTGATTCTTTTCTCAGAAAACATATTCATGATATACAGGCCTGAAGTCTATAAATTTGGAGCCTCATTTATTCCTGATTCCCAAATGATATTTTCCAACATATTTTTCACTATCCTCACCTATGCCAACTTCTGTACTGTAGTCACCAAGTATCAAAATATACAGTGATATAATCTGGAGGATCTCATTGAGTTTTTGTGAAAATTTTTTAATTCTTTATCTTCATCAGCAGATATTAGTACATAAGCTAACATTATTCTCATGGTGGCCTTTTTCCAAATAGTTATCATGAGTACTGCACTATAAAAAATGTTTCTTGCTGCCTTTGGTTGTACAATGAAACCAATTCTGCTAACTCTTTTATTCACCTCTTCCAGGAGAAGGCATAAAACCATTCTATTTAGCTACAACATCTTTATTTTGGATTTATTTACCAAGAATCTCAAGACTGATATGATTCACTTTCTCCAGGATTGTATCCACTAATTGGTCATTGAAAATATATCTCATAGTGAGATTTCCAACAGTTTAGATTTCCAGCAGTTCCAACATTTAGATTTCCAAATGCCTATAGTCCATCTAAAAACTGCATGATTTTTAATACCTCCTGCCTCCTTTTCCACTATTCTGTCACCACTGTAGGATTGGAAGTGGCTTAGTCAGTCAATAAACATTAATCAAGTACCTACTATGTGCCAGGAACTATACAAGATGGGTTACACAATACTGAGAAATATTTTGTATTTTTTCAAAGGTTGTCATAGTCAAATTGAAGTGATGATTCTCTTTGTATTTAGTTGGACTGACCCTCAGAAAGTTGACATAGTGTGTTACCAACACAGCACTCAAAAGTTTTTCTGGTAGTTTGCCATAACTGACATACGGCTTTTGAGAACCTTGTGTCACCTACATAATACTACAGGATTTTGGAGAAGGTCTTTGTAGAGGCATAGAATAGTAAGGGTGTGAAATATAACAAGTTATCTTAAACACAAAAGTAACTAAAGCAGAAATAACATGAATAATACAGAGATGAAACTATAAGACTCTACCCCTATATTAAGCCACCAATTCAACCAAAATGCTTATGAGAATCATTTCAGCTTCATGATCTGAGAGATATTTAAAAAGAGAGAGAGCTCAAAAGAAGGCAGAAATAATCATCAAAGGATGATGACCTGGCCCTAGGTAATTCATTGTCAAGTTCATATTTCAAGAAACACATCATGGAAAGAACCCACATTTAAACAACAATAGTCTTGGAATTTTGTGCTTGGGTATATAGTTGCCTTGGCTATTAAAAAAAAAACAGAAACCACTAACCTTTGATTTCATTAGTATGAGCACCTCCCTCTACCAGTGTAGATCAACAACTACCTTGCAATTTATACTCATACAATTACCTGGGGTACTAAGAGGTTAAGTGATTGTCCAGGATGAAACAGTCAGTATATGTCAAAGGTAGAACTTGAAGCCATCTCTTCTAGCCCCTGAGGCCAACTCTCTCTCCTCCCCTCCTTTTCTGTCCTCTCCTCATCCCTCCCCTTCACATTTCTCCCCTTCTCTTCCTTCCTCTTCTCTTTCCTCACTTTCCCTCCTCTGCCTTCCCCTCCCTATCCTTTTCCTTCCCTCCTATCCTTTTCTTTTCCCTTCCCTCCTCTCCTCTTCTTTCTTCTCTTCTTCCCTCCCCTTCATCCCCTCTGCTCCTCTTCCATTCTCTTTTCATTTTTGAGATTACGCCTCCAAAATCTCACCTACACTAGACAGCTGCCACTCATGGGGCACAATCCCACTAATGGTAGGAAAGGGAGCTTTTTGACCTGGTCCATTTGTCTCCTGAGTCAGTTTGCCCTTTTTGAGGTACTAGATAGCCTCCTTCCCACTTCTGGAGCTCACCATATTGGTGCAGGACTTAGTACAGATACTCAATCAGTTTAGCAGGTGCAGTGCAGAATGCCCTTGCTTAAATGATCCATCAGCTTCAGTTTTCTCACTAGCAGGGATTACAAACCCACACCTCTTTGCCCATCTACCATTATCTTTTTCCACCTATTATCCTGCTTCTCTAACCTTTCTCCTTTCCCTCCTCAGATATAATGTACACAGTAAATTTAGAGTTAGAAGACTTGAATTTGAATTTTGTTATGTACAGAGCAATGTGACCTTGGCCAAATCATTTTCCTTTCTAGTTTCTTTCTCTAGGAACTGGGAACAATAACACATACTACCTACCTCAAAGCATTGCTATGATGGTCAAAAAAAGATATTGTAATATGAACTTCTTTGTAAAATATAGATCCTTATATAAATAGAAATGAATTATCATTTTTGTCTCTTCTTCCTCCCTATCCTTCATAATTATACTCTCTCTGCTGCCCTCACTCATAAGATAGCATGTTCATGGTGCTGCCGGTGGCTTTGGTGGTCTCATTTTCAGTCGAGTACAACTCGTTGTAACCCCCATTTGGGGGTTTTCTCAGCAAAGATATTAGAACAGTTTGCCATTTCCTTCTCCAGATTATTTTATAGATAAGAAAAGTTAGGCAAACAGGGTTAAGTGACTTGACCAGGGTCACTTAAGTGTCTGAGGCTGGATTTGAACTCAGGAAGATGAGTCTTTGTAACTCCAGGATAGGTATTCTATGCACTGAGTTATGCACACATTAGAGATTTGGTAAATCTGCTTATCTGGGATGCTTACCTTAGGCAAAGTAAAGTCCTCAGAGTCACAGTTAGTTTGCAGATAGAGCACTGAACTTGGAATCAAGAAGACTGGTTTATTCAAGTCCTTCCTCAGATATGAACTAGTTATGTGATCCTAACCTCTTTGAGCTTCAATGACCTTGACTATTTAATGAAAGGTTAGATATACTTACCCTCTAAAGTCCTTTCCAGATTTAAATAGGCAATCCTATGATTTTAGAGAACTTAGGAACAATGTGTTTTCTCTAATGGATTCCTTGACTTAAGCCACTGACACACTAGAAGCTATAATACAATGAACACTGGCTCTCTAGTTGGAGGACTCGGCCTTAGACTCTCCTAAAGTCTCAGTTTCATGATGGGTTTAGATTGGATGGCCTCAGAAGATCTTTCTCTCTCTAGATCTATATTTCTAAGAATCTGCTTTCTAACACATTCATATGTCTGGAGAATTTCCCTGAATTAGCTTCTTAATACTAAATTGCCTCCAGGATCTGATTTCATGGCATGAGTAAGCCTTACGCTATTGCCTTTCATAACCCCTTTCATGCTCTAGCTATCATGAGTTGGTAAATCTATCACCTCATGGAGAACCCTCTGATGATAATCATGTAGTAGTAGTAGTAGTAGTAGTAGTAGTAGTAGCAGTTGTAGTACTAGTAGTGGTGGTAGTAGTAGTAGTAGTAGTAGTAGCAGTAGTAGTAGCAGCAGCAGCAACGATATTAGCTAGTTTTTATATAGTGCTTTAAAGTTTGCAAAACTGATCCTGAGAGGTTGGTGCTATTATTATCCCTAATATACAGGTGAATGAACTGAGGCAAAAAGTAATGAATTGCCCAGGATCATACAGCTAGTAAATGTTTGAGACTGAATTAAAAAATCAAGTTTTCCTGATGTCAAATCTAGTACTCTATCCACCATGCTACCTAGCTGCTACCAGATAGAGTGAGGTTGTTCTAAGGACAATAAATATGAATTCAGTTGTTGAGCCCATACTCTAATATTTTTATTTCATTTTTCAGTTCTGAAAGCTAAAGGAACCTAAATAAAAGGTTAAGAGTTTATAAGTCATAATTTTGATCTCCCATGGGCAGTGGAATCACAGAAAATTTTATTGTCATCATCATCATCATTTTACTATGGGTGTAAGGGGGAGGTTCTTTCTCTCTAATGGTATCATCAGCTAAAATGTCTGCATCAGGCAGAAGATACTCCTAGTCTTTTTTATCCATTGAACAAGACCCACTATAGCTAATAATGCTGCTGGCTTTTTCTTGCTTCTGGCAATGGAAGGAATGAGAACCTTCAGCCTGAAGCACCCCTCCAGACAGCAGAGCTTCCAAAGAAAAGATGTAACAAACTCTACCTTCTTGAATTCTTCACCTTCTCACAGTAGGTACATTACCAGCAGGGAGAGGTACACTCAGTTCTCTACGAGTCTTGTAGAGCTTTTCACAGGAATAATTAATGCTGCTTGTAAATCAAAGGCTAGGTTCACACTGTTAAATTTTTCTTTGCTTCAGAAATGTTGCATTTCCATGCATTTCTGTGAGAACTGTGTTCAGCCCCATGTAAAGAAATAGTCCTTTAAAAATTTATTTAAAGCTCCACCAATTTAGAGTATCATCTCTGAAACTGAAGACTAAATCAATTTCTAGTTATTTTATGTAACTCATTCCTTCTTCCAAAGGATATTAGAACACTGGGTAACATTAATTATGATCATTAGAAAAGAAGATCAACCAGTATCTCTTTATATAGGACATATTTTTATCACTTTTGAATACTGCTTTACTAATACATAAAAATTTTAACACTACAGGGTCTGTTTTTCAAAAAGCTTATCAGGCTCAAATAAATGGTGGTACTGATCTCATGCCAGCATCAAAAATATAAGAAGGAATATGACTCTTTGATATAATTAAGATGAACCTTGAACGTTAGTCATTTACATTCCAATGAAGTGACCAACTCTTTATTGAAGCATAGTTGGAAATAGCCGAATGTGTCTACTATCCTAGTGCAGACATGGAATACCTTTATGCTGCTACCTGCCTTTTCCCTAGAGAAGACTTGGTTTCCTTCCTAAATGCCTCATAAATTTAGAGGGTTAAATAAGTACCCAAATTTGAAGCCTGAAATTGGCCAATCAACTGGAATCTTTTTTTTCTCAAAAGAAAGGTGAACAATAACAATCATAATGATAATCATTCACATTTATATAACATTTCAAGTTTTGGAAAAGCGATTTTTTCACAACAGTCCTATGAGGTAAGTTACACAAGAATGAATGAATGATAAAAAACAAGTAAAAAGTGCTATGTTGAAAATGTTATGCTGACAATTTGTGATAGAAATGGAAAAGCAAGTCAGCTCTTTCTCCCAAAGAGCTTTCATTCTTTTAGATTCACTAGGGGGAAACAATACATATGGAAGATTTCAGTTGCAAATCAGATGGACATGTCCCATGGTCTTTAGGTACAGCAGGAAAGCAGATGGGATCACCTCTTTTCAAATGTCGTTTCTACCGATGAAGTCATATGAGCTTCTGATATTGAACCATATGTGACAGTGTCAAGGACTTCGGTAGCAAGAACTTTCTTTTCTTACAGACTAATGTCTGTAAGACAAAAAAATGTATAGGAGCAAATTGCCAAGCTCCATCTCCAAAGGAGTTGCTTTGGAGCAGGTGCCCTATGGACAGTCTCAAGGAGGCACTGCCATTCTCAAGGTCTTCAGCTGTCTGCACTGGGGGCTGAGAAGAT
The DNA here is from genome assembly GCF_028583685.1 of Petaurus breviceps papuanus. Lineage (NCBI taxonomy): Eukaryota > Metazoa > Chordata > Mammalia > Diprotodontia > Petauridae > Petaurus > Petaurus breviceps. The sequence continues at coordinate 11,527,198 of NW_027187345.1, forward strand.
ATGACAATCAGGGTGCTAGTAGTGGTGGTCACACTTGCCTGGCACATGCTACCTTTTGTCAGTCCCCCTGGCACCTTGTTACTTCAATATTACCATCATTTTACAGATGAAGCTCTGAAAGGTTAATTAATAGCTAGCTAGTATGTGTTTAAGGTTTACAAAGCACTTCCTTTGGGTTATCTCATTTGATCCTCATGAGAGGTCTGTGAAACAAGTTTTATTATTATCCCCATTTTAAAGATGAGAAAATTAAGGCTGAAAGAGAATGACTTGCCCAAGGTTATACAACCTGTAAGGATTCAGTCAAGACTTTCTACACTCCATCCATTGTATAACAGCTAGCAATTGTGACTTTTCTATGGTCATACATCTTACATATATCTGAGTAGAATTCTAATGCAGGTCTCCTGATTCCAAATCCAACATTTTAAAACACTATGAATGTCATAAATGGTAATGGAGTTTCTTTATTCTCCCATTAAAGGCCATAAAGTGAAAGTGAGTATAGATATGAAAATGACCCAAAATGAATCTCTCCCTGATCAGAACCATAAGTGTCTCCTGGTTTTCTTTTTCTGCTTTCCCACCTCTTCCATATGAGCTAGGTGACTCAGTAAGCCGAATGCTGGGCTTGGTGTCAGCAAGACTTCATTTCAAATTCTGCCCCAAACAGTAGTTGTGTGACATTAGGCAAGTCACACAACCACCCTCATCCCCTCTGTAAAATAAAAGATTGGACTCAATAAATCATAAGGTCCCTTTCAGGTCTCAATCTACAATCTTATGAAATGAATCTACATCTCACATTCCAGTGCCCAGCAATGAGTTTCCACATTTACAAGTAAACAATTTCAATCATTCTTCAATCAAATCATGTCTTTATTCGAAAGTGGGAACTAGGGAATACAAAAAACGGACTCCAACAAATCCCTTACCACTGGCAGGAAAATGGCACAAAGCCCTAATTATGGAGACATTAATAGTGTCAGCCTCCAATGCAAATAACAATGAATTATTTTAAATTCAGAATATTTACTGTTATCTACTCCTGATACTTATCAATGCCACTGTAACAAGGAAACTAATAGAATTGAACATGTATATGCAAAGGGACGATATTATCAGGGATGGTTGAATGGTATTTTGCTTAAAAAAAAATAACACAATGTTGTATTTGCTAGTATCTGGGTTTTTTTCTGAGTGTTGGCCTAATTCATTTCAGGTGTGAATTTATGCCACCTTAAGCTATTGTCTAAATAGAAAGTTCTACTGCAGATTTAGGATGAAGCATTATAAAATCTAGTGTGGCTGTCATAAAGAACAGAGGACAGAGAAAACCAAGACCAATTACTTACATGAAGCCAACATTGGAATGCATTGTCTGCGGCTGCTAGACTTCACTGTGCGTACATTAATATTCACATCGGGCACTGTTTAATGATGCTATTCAGAATAGAGATGTGGAGCAGGAAGAGATGCAGAGGTAATCAAAAGGATAATTTATTGCAATAGAAATAGTCCTCTTCTGGAAACGTCATTAAAAATGAGGCATTTTTTTTCCTTTTTCCTAATTTTACTAAATGCATTTTTTTTCTGTCAACCCCAGGGGTTGTTTATGCACAACATAAATTGGCACAATAAAAAAATTCTTGTATGAAGCTGACATATGTTCCCTTCTCAGGTTATCTTCCATTTCCTCTGTGTATACCTTATATGTTCCTGGCTATTTACATGCTGTCTCCTCCTGCATGCCCCCTGGAGGAAGGGACTCCTTTTGCCTTTCTTTGTGTTTCCAGACCTTAGTAGGGCTTGCCACATAGTAAGCATGAGCTTCTGACTGACTGACCTGCAGCTATTCTGTTATGGGATGGGGGTACAAAAACAAAAATTTAGCAGTCTCTGCCCTCAAAGAGCTTATATTCTACTAGAGGGAAGTGTCCTGGATATGCTGTAAAATGTGGATAATAATACCTCCCAGGATTATATTAGGTAATATTTATCAAGCACTTTAACAAGCCTCAAAGAGCTATAGAAATTTGAATGATGATGATAATGATGCTGTATTCAAGAAAAGAAAGTACAAGATAGGGACAGGGACTGGCCCCTGGCATGTGGAACTCCCTGATGAGGATATTCTCTCTGCCAATATAAAGTTGGTACCTTTTCTGTAAAGTCTTAGAGATGATTTGGAGTTATGTGACTTGCTCAGGTTCACACAGCTAGCAAGTCAGAATGTCGGGCTAGAACCTAGATCTTACTTGTTCTGAAGCCAGCTCTATATACATCATACTATGAGCCCTCTCACAGGAAAGTATATGATCACACAATATCTAATTACACCTATGAGTACGTACCAAATATTTTATTTTTACAAAACCTTTTTAGTGTAATGTAATCAACATTATCCATTTTACACCTAATTTTAGAACGTATATGTTCTAAAATGTTTACAGTAGCTCTCTTTGTTCATAGCAAGGAACATGAAATTTCAGGGATGCCCATCAATTGGGGTATGGCCAAACAAGCTATGGTAAATGATAGTGATGGAATACAACAGTGCTATAAGAAATGATGAGCTCAGTGATCTTAGAAAAACATGGAAAGACTTGTATGAAGAGTGAAATGAGTAGAACCAAGAAAAAATTGTGTACAGTAACAGCAATATTATTTTAAGAATAACTTTGAGTAAATAATATTGACTATAAATACTCAAATCAACTAAAAGGACATATGAAAAAAGATGTTATCTGCATTCAGAGAAAGAATTGATAAATAGAAATATGTTTAGAATAATTTAAATACATGTATGTATGTATATGTGTATACATACATGTGTGTACATATATGTATATATTTGTGTATAATGGTAGTCATCACTAGGGTGGGGAATAGTAGAAAAAAAGAAGAAAAAATGAAATTTACATGATAATTTTGTTGTGTATTTGAAAAGAATAGCAAGTTGTGCTTGGTAGATTTGCAATTTCATGTACAGTCATCTTTTTTATCATGCTATGTTATGGAAATGGTTGTTTTATTCCATAAATATGAAGTAATGTAAAAAAGGGTAAAAAAAAGAGTATCAAAGTCAAAAGGGTATGAATATATATACAGGTTAAAACTAGTTCAATACCTCTCGCCTGACTTAGAAGTTCCTGAAAAAGACTGACCAAAACTATGGATAGCATCAATACGCCTTGAATGGATATAATAAGGGAAGTGGCTACGGATGTAAAGGATGACATAGGAGACAGTTCTAAGATGGACTAATGTGGGCTCTGATTAAAACCTGGAAAGACTTACATGAACTGATGCAAAGTGAAGTGAGCAGGATCAGAACATTGTGCACAGTAACAGCAATATTGCATGATAAACAACTGTGAATGACTTAACTATTCTTAGCAATACAGTGATCCAAGACAATCCCAAAGGAATCATGATGAAAAATGCTATGTGTCTCCAGAGAAAGAACTGGTGATGTCTGAATACAGACCAAAGCACAGTCTCTTTCTTTCTTTTTCTTTTTCTTCCCTTCCTTCCTTTTTTTCCTTCCTTTCTTCTTCCTTCCTTCCTTCCTTCCTTCCTTCCTTCCTTCCTTCCTTCCTTCCTTCCTTTCTTTCTCTTTCTTCCTTTCTTCTTTTCCTTCCACAAACTAACTACCATGGATATATATTACATGATTGCACACATATAACCTATGTCAGATTGCTTATCATCTCAGAGAGAACAGAGAAAGAGGGAAGGAGGGAGGGATAGAATTTGGAACTCAAAACAAAAAAAATAAACAAATTTTAAAAATGGATCTTAAAAAATACATAATGTAAGCTCTGATTCTCCTTCTGTCTACTCTTAGTATCCAAATCCACAAACCAGAAAAACTTTCTTTCATGGAACTTTCTCATAATTCTCTCCTTTGCTACTGGAGACAATTTAATATTCTGGAAAGGTACAGGATTAAGAGTCAGAAGCTCTGGGTTCTGGTTTCAGTTCTGACACTGAATGTGATCTTAGGTACACCTATTGCTTCTCAGGGGCCTTACTTTCTTCTTTTGTAAAATGAAAGAGCAGCACTAGATGAATCCTTACATGTTGTTCCATTACAAGTTCCCCATCCCACGCAAAAAAGGCAGACAAGTTGATGATGAAGTTAACTTATGAATAGAAGGCTCAAAAACCATAATGAAAACTTAGCATTGTCTATGATTGATGTACCATAGTGTTGTGTACCTATATGGCCAATAGAAAATGTAACTAGCTCCATTTTCCCACAAATGGGTCAAGGACTTAAGAGGCTTAGTAGATGGAGAGCCAGCTTTAGAGTGAGAAAAAAATGTGGGCTCACGTACTGCCTCTGACATATATTAGATGTATGACCCCAGACAAGTCACTTAACCTCTCAGTGACCCAGGCTTCTCTCTGAAGCTATAAGTGGCAAAACAATTGCTGATCTATGGTTTCCTCATAGGAGTCCTCCCTTCACCAGGGATTTTTAAACTTTTTTTTGTGTCATGGATATTTTTGTTCATCTAATTAAGCCTATAGATCTCATCTCAGAATAACATGTTTAAATGCATGTAGTAAAATTCATAGGATTACAAAGAAAACATTTTATCAAAACACAGTCATGATTTTTTTTAATCCACAAGGTTGTGAACCCACAGTTAAAAATCTCTGCCCTATACCAATAAAGTCACAGGTTCACACACACACACACACACACACACACACAAAGAGGGTTAGTTCAGAGGGAAGAGAAAATAAAGGAGGGGTCAGGCCCTTTATAGGTAATTTGACATTCTGCTGCCCGGGGCAAGCAGTATTAAATGTAAACTCAAATCAGTGTAAAAAAAAAATCAGTTGAGCTGGAAGAGAAAGGGAATAAGATCCCCCCCTCCAACATTTTGATGCCCTGAAGCCAAGTCCTTGTCACTGTCTTCACTTAGGATAAGAATACTGGTTTTCTCTACATGAAAGCATACTAGTAGAGATAAAGACACTCCATTCCCATGTTCCCGTGTAGTATACACAGTATTGGTGGAACTAGTTAGCAATGCTAGTTAGTTTTCATCCATATTTGGCATTCCATTGTTATGTGAGTTGCAAGTCTAATTCAAGATTGTCATTTTCCTCTTCTTCAACTGCAAATGTGCCAAAGATTAGAGAATAAATTTTTTTTCATTAAAAAAGAAAAAAAATCATAAAAACATACTTAGTCTGAAGCATCTAGTTACATCCTGGCTAATCTGCAAATTCTTTAATGCTGCCTGGGTACTTGCACCTTTTACAATTTTTCAGATCTATTCTGTTTCCAAATCTTGCTTCAATTTAAAGTACATATTATGTCTTAAGATTGCAACCACACTTGGAATAATATTGTCAGTCATAATGGGCGAACGATTGTTTTTTTTTTACAATCTATTTTGTTTGAAGGAGAAATTGTTGCATGCATATGTTAAATTATATCATTTCTGTCAATGAAACTATTATAATAGGAAAATGAATCATGGAAATGGCAAGCAAGAGAGCAGATTATTTTATTCTATCTAACCTATTCCTTCCTAAATCTGTGCTTGGAAAGAAACCTGTAGCAGCAAGCACCCCAGTCGTCCTCAGGGTTTGCTGCCAGCACAGGTTCTTGGATCTGCTTTGATAAAAGAAAGCAACTCAAAATGGGTTAACAAGCTTACTTTAATCAGTCAGACATATATCATTTACCTTGTTCAGGGGAAAAAGGTCAGCACCCTGAACTTCAAAGTATACAGGCAGAATTATCAAGACAGAAACAGATCAAGTAGACAGCTTTCCAAACTGTCCAGCCATTACATCCATACCAAATCAACATCTGGGTCTCAACATCTGGGTTTTTCAAAGGCGGGGGGCTCTGGACAACAGCTTCCCAAAATCCAGATCAAATCACAGAACACTTCTCAAAGTGAGCCCCAAAACAAAGCTACACATCAGGGCTTATATAGCCTTCTCCTGGCTCAGAGAATGTAACAACCTTCTGGACCCACTGGCCAATCAAGAAGTATCTACTGAAAAACAAGCCTCCCACCCCAGGCTCCAGGTGCACTTTAGCCTAGGGGCAGGGAAGATATTTAAAATTTACATTCCTATTACAAAACCATGCAACAAAAACAATGCTAGGAAAATCTCTGCTACTGTGCAAAAACTTAGTTTTGTGTTGAGGATGCCTGTGAAAAAATGGAAATACAATATTGCTGTCAAAATCCATTGCCATTACATGACCAAATTGGGAAAAACAGGTCCTTTAGAAAGTCAATATTTAGTGTTCATCCCAATGTGAAAGATGCTATCAGAGGGAATGTAGATGAAATAAAAAGTACTCAGTCCTGGAGTTTAGAGCAGCTCAGTGGCACAGTGACAGAATGCTGCACCTAGAGTCAGGAAGACTCATCGTCCTGAGTTCACATCTAGCCTCAGACACTTACTGGCTGTGTGACCCTGGGCAAATCACTTAACCCTCTTTGCCTCAGTTTCCTCACCTGTAAAATGAGCTAGAGAAAGAAATGGTAAACCACTCTAGTATCTTTGCCAAGAAAGCCCTAAATAGGGTCACAGAGAGTTAGATACAACTGAAACATTTGAAAAACAACAATGATAATCTTGGAGTTTAATAGTCTAGTTGGGAATTAGAGATACATAAATAAAGATGTAAATATGTTTGTATATTATGGGTCAGTTATGTGGTGCAATGGATTCAACTGTGACCTCAAATACTTCCTAGCTGTGTGATCCTAGGCAAGTGACTAATCCTTCTATTTGCCTCAGTTTCCTCATCTCTAAAATAGGGCTAATAATAGGATCTATCATAGGACTATTGTGAGGATCAAATGAGATAATTGTAAAGCACTTGACACATAGTAAATTTGACATAAATGTTAGCTGCTACTTATGTACCAGGCACTGTGCTAGAATGGATGTAGTAGATGCAGAGGGATACTGGTAAATGTTTAACAACTGGATCTAAAAGAAAATGTACACATGACACACATTTAAGGTCAATCTGTGCTATTAAAATTTTTCCATTGTTTTCTTAAGTCTAAACAATCAATTAAGCAAATGCTTATTTGCAGAGTTTGCCTGTTTCCAAGGTGTAAATCCTCAACTAGAAATTTAACAACAGGATCTTATGAGGTGAATAGAGCTGGCTTCAGCACACCCTTACACCGCTCAATGTGGGTGTGTATATATGTGTATGTATGAATGTATAAATGTATGTATGTATGCATATGTGTGTAAATTGATGAATTAGGTGAATGAATAGAAGTTAGGATAAATAGATAAATGAATAGATGGATCGATAGATAGATACATTTATTATAAAGGTAACAGAAGAAAGAGGTGTATGGGATTTGGAATTAGAGGATTTCAGTTCATTTTTTAGGCTTGTCACATCCTGATTTCGTGACAGGCAAATCACAACCTCTATGGACCTCAGTCTCTTTTTCTGTAAAATTACAGTGTGAGGATAGAAGACCTCTAAGGTCAGTCCCTTCTAACATCCCCATTCTCCAATCCTATTAAACCATGGAACATGAAACAGTATGCGAAATGCTTATAACCCAACATGTAACTGCAAATTATCATATTATAATTAAGTAAGTCTATAGGCTCAAGAGATACAAAGTAAAAGTATTATCAGGGTCAGAAGGGCATAAAACCCAGCTTCAGAGTTACCTTGGAAAACAATGAAATTAGATGTAATCTGCCTGAGCTCCTTAAAAGTTGTGACCCCACATGGGGTCATGAAAAATTTGACAGCCCTAAAAGATGTAAAGACCAAAAACTAATTAAAAATCAAATATGTAATGAATCTGAGGTGTTTCTGGCAGCACTTGGCCTTGTTGCAACAGGCAACTTTACTGTAGCCTTGGTTCTGAACACAAAGCATGCACACTCTTAATCTTATATCCATTACATCTCTACTACCTTAGTTCAGGCCCTCATCACCTCTTGCCTAAACTATTTCAATAGCCTTTCAATTATCTCCCTGACTCAAGACTCTCTCCTTTTTTATCTGTCCTCCACTCAGATGCACACATTATTCTCCTAAAACTCAGATCTGACCTCAGGTCAGCCCAATCCTCCAATCTAATAGATCTCCAATCCAACAAAGGCCAATCATTCTCTGTTGACTCCAGGATTAAATATTATTTCAGATTTACTCCATTTTCCTTTAATTTCTATTTTGGTAAAGTTTTATAAAGTATAAGTACTAGTAGTTCAATTAGTACCATACATTATATATATTATTATTTATTTATATATAATATATATTAGTACAATTACTACTATATTGATATAGTTAGTATATAAAAGGTATAAATAAGTAAAAATATACATATGGGGGGCATATGCTCAAAAAAATTTCAATGGATAAAAAATCATGTTAATGATGTAAAAATACTGAAGATAGATTGCTGACCTAATCTGATCCATCCCTGGACAGTATTCCTTTGATAGAAACAACAAATGGTCATTTGCCTTTCACCTAAAAAGTTTCAGTGATGAAGAGCTCACTACTTCCTGAGGTACCCCATTTCACTTTTTAAAATTCTGTTTGTTAGAAAGGTTTTTTTGTGGTGGGCTAAGATCTGCCCCCTCTGCAGTTTCTATTTTGCCTAGTTCTACTTCTCTAGATACAGTGAATTTGATCCATTTTCTACATAATACTCATCAAATTTTTTAAGAAACCTAAATTGTCCTTCCTCTACCCCCATCCCTGTCCCCTAATCAAGCATTCCCTTCTCAGACTAAATATTACTTATTCCTTCAACTCATCTTTGCATTGCATGTTTTCAAGTCTTACCATCAGAGCACAATGAAATTATTATTTCCCTCATTTGGTACTGTATACTTTTATTGATCAAATGAAACAACAGCTGTAGAGTAAAGAATTTTTGAAATCATAAAGCACTATGTAAATGCCAGTTATTATTATAATCATTAGCAATTTTAGTGGGAATGCAATCTCATATCATATTAGGTTTCTTGGCTATTATATCACAGAATTGACTCCTAATCAAGATGTGTCCTGGAAGAAACTAGGATCTAAAGGCAGAAATATATGTGGACTATTGGAAAGGAATAGAAGGACATTCGGAATACATAAGAGAACATGAGTAAGTCATGTGAGGGAAATAGCAAACAGATTTGTTTGGCCAGAATGGAGCATTCATGATGAGAGGGTTAGAAAAGAATGTAAAATAATGGGAGGTGGTTGGAAACATTAAAGATCCAAATGAAGAATTTGAGTTTGGCACAATAGGGAGACACTATAGGCTCTTAAGTAAGGGACTGACATAATAAGAACTATTTGAGAAATTAGATGTATAAATATATACATATACACATGTAGATGCATATATACTCATACAATAAATGTACACGAATCTATATATCTACATATATATATATAATTCTCTGCATTTTATATCAATGTATGTATGTGTAGAGAGCAATATATGCATATATATGTATATTGTGTATATGCTATACATATTTATATAAATGTGTATGTGTATATATGGCTACACCTAAAGTATTCAAATTGGTTACCTACAAATATAGGAGCAATAATATAAATATCAGCCATTTGACCCATAAATGATTAAAAAGAAAGGTGTTACAGTCTTTCAAACAGAGTTCTGTAACTGATTAAAAAAATAAATGTAAAGCTTTTTGGACCCTAGGGAACTTGTGCTTGCAGTTCAGACTAGTTACCACTAGGTGGCCTGTTGCAATTTGCTAGGCATTCCAGTCTTCCCAAGCAAATGTGTATCAGGCAAATTGATTATATAAATCTGGCTTCTGGGACTGCACTAACTGCAAACAATATTCCTGCTCTTTTTTTTTTCCTAAAAAGAATAGGTTTATAAATGTCAAAGGAGAAGGTACCTTAAGAGGTCACCAAGCTCAATCTTTTTCATTTTAGAGATGAGGAAACAAGAATACATAGCCTAAGTGACTTGCCCAAGGTCATAAACGTAGTAAGTAATGCTTAGGAGAGATAGCTAAATAGTTGCCTTTTTAAAAAAATTCTAGTTCAATAATAAGCAAAAATAGTTAAATAATTTTTAAAGTTACACACTAGCACATTCCTCCAGAGCCATCCAGGGTACATACAAAACGAAGGTGAGCCTAAGATCCATCATGAACTTATTTGGTGAATTTGGGGGAGTCAAATGAAAGTACCTGTTTTCCTTAAGTTAGGGTTACTTCAAGCAGCTATCTGAAGTGATTGCCTAGAGTGTGTTTTGGAGCTGGAAGGAGCCTTAATTTCTAATCATGTTCCCAGGCTGTTATATATTTGCCACTTACTTACCCCTCCCCCACCAAAGAAGTTGAGTTTTTATGGGATTCCATTTTTGCTAAGTGTTCTGATGAGCCTGAAAGCTTTATAAAACTGTTGTCCCCAATTTAACTCTCTTATGCATAGCTCTTTCATCCCAAATAACTTCTCTGGGAAAACACAAGTACAAGTCAGAACTAGTTTGAAAAAAAATAGTGGAGTTTTAGAAAAAAAAACAAGAAATACTATGCCTCATATAGACACTTTTGATACGATTGGGACAGGGGGTTTACCATTAAATCAGGTTACAAAGCAGATGCTTAATGCTAAGTCTTTGAATGCTAACTTCTCAAGGTGTTATGTGTTTGTATAGTATTATGTGTTTGTTTTAAATGAACTTAGAGGGAGAGTACCTTAATAATTTCCTCATTTATTAAGTGTAATAATAATACCTGCATTACTCACTTTACAGTTTTGTCTTCAGGATCAAGTGGGTGTAATATGTAGGAAGCATTTTGCAAACTTTAAAGAACTATGTAAATGTATGCTAATTATTATAATATTTTAATTTGTGGTTATTGAAATAAAAAGGAGCAATAATAAAAAAAATTGTGTCTCTTATGTGAAATACCCACTAGTTACACTACCCATTGCATAGAGTTGTTAAAAATCACAGACTTTTCAGAGCCAGACAGGATGTTATAGGTTCAGTTCTCTTCATATGAGCTACCATTGTCATCAACATTATCATCATCATCATCATCATCATCATTTACTACCTCTCAGCTCCAGATGACCCAAATGGAAAGACACACGGTGAGCATTAAGTAGGGTGTAGCATATTAGCAACAATGATTTACACAAAAGAAGTAGCATAAATGACATTTTCTAGGGCATACCTTACTCTTCGACTGAGATATATAGTGTATAGAGTGAGATGTAACAGCCAGATGTTCTACCAAGAGAACCAACAGATGTAATAGCTTATTGGGGGAAATAGGAGCCATAATCAATTCGTGTCATCATGACGGACTAAAATGTAGAAATCTCCCAACCACCTGGTGATCTAATAGTGAAAAGTAAGGAGAAATGAGATATAAGCAATTATGTAAAACAGATAAGACAGAGCCCTGTAGTTTTGTCTAAAGGGATTTCTTTCACAATTGTAAAAGTATTTGGTCACCTCTCCTTGTCTCCTGTGCTTGAGTAAGAAATGTCTTCTCATTGTGGTAAGGAACCTTGACATCTGCATGGCAAGTATTCCCCAAGAAGCCACTCATCTTCCTTGAATGAATCCCTCTTTCTCTACCCTTCCCTCTCCTGTGAAAGACACTCATCTGTCCTAAGTTGCAGCAGAATACTGCTGATTAGCTCTGTACCCTAAGAAGCTAAAGCTGCTGTTGGCAGTTTCCTTAGCATACTAATATATTTCTTTGCTTTCTATCTGAACTCCTCTCTTTGGCCCACAATCATCAGACCCCCCACTTGGCGGTACACCTTTCTAATGAGGTCCCACAACTTGAAAAGTAAAGTTAGCATATTTAGATGACTTTTTTTTCCTTTTGAAAGGCTTTTTTACATGGATCATATTTCCCCCTACTAAACAACCCTGTGAAGGAGATAAAGCTGAGATTGTCAGCCCCATTTTGTAGATTAGAAAATTCAGGTACCAAGATATTCAATCACTCAAAATCACACAAGTGGTAATGCCAGGATTAGAATCCACCCTAGTTTCCAGAACCAGCTCTCTTTCTAATAGATGGAAAAACTTCAAGTAGGATACTATGTAAAGAACGTTGGCTCTGGAGTAAGAGGATCTGGATGAAATCCAACCTTTGACAGCAACTACTATGTGACCTGGACTTCTATGAGGTGAGAGGACAGGACTAGATAGTTTCTCAGGGACCCTCCCATTCTAGAACTATGATTCTTTCAAGTTTCTTGGATTTTGCTTTTGTGGTAAGGGAAGGGATAGGTAAATGGCTAAGGGAAAAATATAGCATGAGCTGTTAAGAGTTCTAAGTCTGGTATAGGCATCTGCCCTAGCAATTTCAATTAGCCTGAAGAGTAAAATGTAGTCATGTGAATGCAGCAACTCCTGTTAAAAGCACTACTGGAGAAATTACATTTCAGATTGTTATCTGTGTAGCTTAAAAGCAAAAAGATGCCACATTTCTAAGAATGGAAATTGTTCAATTACATTCCAAAGAGTAGTGTATGAGTTGAGAAACTAGTTTCAAGGTCTAATGAAACAAGGTTTGCTTTTACCAGTCATAAGAACAGGTCTTTTCAATGACAAAGAGCACAGAGAAAGAATCATTTATAGAGTGGATCACCATTTTAATTAAGTTTCTCCACCTTTCCCACCCTGACTTCCAGTAGTTCCCTCTCTCTTTACTATTCAGCAAAAGACTTTGGAGTTTTTTACACTGCCCATTGATTATTATTATTATTTTCAAAGAAGTAACTCAATCAAAGTGATCTTATAGGAAGACAAATCTGGCAGCCTCCAGAAAGAAACACTGGTTTTCAAGGGTTTTATGCTAAAACTTATAGACTTACCATGAGACTAATGACCAAGAAGCATTCCAACTCAAATGTGTCTTACCTTCTTGGCACAGTAAGAAAATGGCTGCTCTGATGAGAAAACAACTGATAAACATTTCATACCATGAGGATAGCCAAGCTTTGCTTTGTCTTGTCCTGCAAGTGTCTTTCTCAGTCTCTAGCCACTGGTAATGATACAAATTTCAATTCCATGCTCGAATACGATTTTATAGCAAATATATTGCATACCAGATGGTAGCAGGGGAGAGATGGCCATAAAGGCAGCACATCCCGGGGGCATTGCAGTACATGCAACCTAGACCAGTGAGCCAATTTCTCCCAAGGGTGTGCTTATCACACCCAAACCATTCATTCCTCTTGAATGAGGTCTCAGTTTAGAGCGGGAATGTTTCCCTCCTCTCCTTGCTCTGGTGAGATGGATCAGATAGCCCTGGGAGCAGTTCAAAATTGTTCAGGTAGATTATCCACATATCCCTATTGTATGTTTATCATCTGGTTCCAATGTTGTTGGGTTTTTTTGTTTGGTTTGGTTTTGATTTGTTTTTTTTTCTCAAAGAAGTGTTACAAATGGAAATGGAAACAGGGAGGCCCACTATGTAAGCTGCATAATAAAAGGTCTGTGCTCAGCATGGGAAGTCTCTCATAAGTGAGAAAATGATGTTCATAGTTCACAATGCACAGCCTTCAGCGTAATGGGGGACCTTCATCGTGTTTTAGTGGTGTATATTTCCCCCAACTATTTAATGAAAAACAATGGAAAAACTAGCACAAATTGTTAGTGATAGCTTTAACTGGACTCCCAGGAACATCTAATTCAGGAAGTTTTTAGAAAAATCACTCTCTCCCTCCCCCAAGGGCAACAATTTATTTTCTCAATTTCTCTACTAAATATATTGTTATAGAAAAAACCCAGGAGAGAAATTTGATAATGTCCTCCTGGGAGTTTAAAAAAAAAGGAGTAACTTTTTAAAGCTCACATTTACCTTTTAAAGATAGAAACAAACATCATTTAAAGCTTAATTGCTTCCTTTTCTCTAATTACTGTCATATCTGATGAAAGCAATTCCATAAACCAAAATGGAGCAGAAGAAAGTGAGACTCATGCCTCTGGATAGGCAAATTCAAAAAGCATTTAAACTGAGGCTCCATTTGGGCAGCCATGCTGGCCTAACCTAACCCTCTAGTCTTCCTATAAAAGGGAGCCATTAAACAGGCTCAAAAATTTGACAAAATAGAAGCTGAAAAATAAAACCAAAGTCCAAAGTATAACAAGTTGAATCATTGTCATTTTCTCTAACCTTTCAAAATAGGGTAAATATTTTAAAATATGGACTAAATAGGAAAAAAAAATCTTTTTATGTCAGTTTATTTTTTTTATTAAATATTTTTTAAAGACCTGGCTAGTTTTCCTGGCTTCCTTCAAATCCCAGTTAAAATCCCATCTTCTACAGGAAATCTTTCCTGATTCCCCATAACTCTAGGGCCTTCCCTTTATTATCTCCAATTTATCCTGTATATAGCTTTTGGTACATAATTGTTAGCAAGTTGTCCCCCCATTATATTGTGAGTTCCTTGAGAGTAAGGAGCCATTTACTTTCATCTGTGTTCCCAGGGCTTAGGGTACCTGATGCAAATAAGGCACTTGATAAATGTTTATTGATTGCCTAACTGATTTAGAATTAAGAAGATCTAATCTGAAGGTCCACTTTTGAACCAAACTGACTATGGGATCCCCAGGGAATCATTTAATCTCTCAGGGCCTCCTAGACTATAAATTACATAGGAGCCACCCATCAGTGGAGGAAGTTTCACTGCCCAGCTTCTCTACATCAACAAAATCACACGTGCTCACTTCTTCCTATTAAAAAAAATCCTAGGGGCAGCCAGGTAGCACAGCGAGTAAGAGCACTGGCCCCAGTGTCAGGATGACCTGGGGATCGAATCTGGGCTCAGACACTTAGCACCAACCCAGAAACACCTGGCTGTGTAACCTTGAGCAAGTTACTTAACCCCAATTGCTTAAAAAAAAAATCCCATTCACTGGCTTTATCAAAAGCTGTTTATTTTTCTTTCAATAGAATAAGATCTGATGTAAAGAGGGAAAGACTCAGAAAACCTGGGTTTGATTTCCAATCCCATAACTTCTTAGCTATGTATCTGGAGCAAGTCACTTAAGCTCTCTAAGTTTCATTTAGGAAACTAATTGTAATGGGGAAGATACTATCTGCCCTACTTGCCTCACCAGGGTGTTGGATGTTTTAAATAAGTTGATTGCTAAGAAAACACTTCATAAATGCTATGTAAATGAAAGACACTGTTAATAAGTTTAATAAATTTTTAATTATAATTTTAATAAAATAATAGTAAAGTCCCAAAGTACCTCAAATAGATTTACTAGAAGTTTCTCTTACCAACCAATCAATATTTATTTAGCACCTACTACATGCCAAGCATTTTGCTAAGCACCATGTAACAGAGCTATATATACTATATAATAGAGTTCTATATACTATAACAGTCATAAATCTACTATATAAAGTTGCAGAACTGTTCCAGTCAGTGCAGACATGCCAATATGAACCAATAGCTACCAAAACCCATTTGAAAGACACTTCAAAAAGCACTAGTGGATGAAAAACAGCAGTCTTTTGGAGCCTATCAAAACCCTCTGCCTTGTCAAATCAATGAAGATATACTTAGGTTGGTAATTTGATAGAAATGTCCACCCAAAACATATATCTAGAAAGAGCCACACATTTAAGATTATTAAATAGCTGACTACCATGGAAGAACTTTCCTATATTCTGTGAAGGATCCTTATAATAAACTACTAATCCAAAACTTCAATTTTAAAAAGCCTGCTTCTAATGTGACAGGGAGTCCTGCCAGCTTATGTCTACTACTAATGCCTGTAGACTGCCTCTTGCTTCTGCCTTTCCATTTTACTTTCAAGGATATTAGTCTCATAAATTTTACCTTCTAGCTTCTATATCTTAACCATATGACTGGTAATCCCATATCCCTGAGGTTTTCCCAGTCACTTAATTTTGAGTTATGTACTATATACTAAACTCACCTGAAGCCTTGTAATCTACTTGATATACATTCTATTGTGTAAAGGAAAATATAATGGGAAAATGTGGTTGATTTTAATGTTATTTCAATAGACTTTTAGATATGAGAAATGGATTGATGCTTCTACAGTTTCTGAACTATTTCTCTGGAATTTGAATAAATCCTTACTATGTGTTTACAAAAACCCTCATGAGATATATTTTCTGAGGATCTCAAGTGATGTTTCAAACTCTGAAGTTGTTTAAAACCAGATAACTTACAGATCCTTCATTCTCTATACCTTGCAGTTTAGCTGGTTTGTCCTAAACCTAATTACCTTTCTTAT
The DNA here is from genome assembly GCF_028583685.1 of Petaurus breviceps papuanus. Classification (NCBI taxonomy): domain Eukaryota; kingdom Metazoa; phylum Chordata; class Mammalia; order Diprotodontia; family Petauridae; genus Petaurus; species Petaurus breviceps. The sequence continues at coordinate 11,543,478 of NW_027187345.1, forward strand.
CCCTATAGCCTACCATGAAGAACACTGACTTTCCAAGAGGAGTTTCATGTGAGATTATTTTGGAAAATCCCAAGAAGTGAAATTTCACCCTATTTTAAGAAATATCTTTATTTCGCACATAACAAGAAAAACACGGATCCTGATAGGGACTGTAGGGAAACAGAATTTGGGGATGATGGCTTTCACTGTCCCAACCAAGACACACATTGGAAACCTTAGCTGGTAGGGTCAGATGTTTCTCTTTGTCAAAATTCTCCCAAGTATTCTATTATCTTTACCCCCTAAAGCAAAATTAATCACGTTCTCTAGAATCCTCCAGTGATCTGTATGAGGCTTTCCTTCCATTCACCAGTGTATGTGACAGGAGGGTGTTCAAGGGGAAATGCACAAGAAGCTATCATTACCACAATTATGTACAAGATGAATTCATTCCGCATATGTGCCAGCCTTCATTCACAAATTTTACGATGCCTAAACTTCATTAAGTCAATGTCTCTGAAAATCAAAAGAATTCTTCCAACTAAACTGGGCAAAGGGGTCTTTGGCAAACTGATGAAAGACTGGCCCAAACTAGCTTCCTTCTGTGAAAGTTGTATTGAGATTCGATCTTCCCTGGATAAATATTATTGAAAGAGGTTCCAGTGTCTCAACACTGACCAAATCTGCCAACTACTAGTTTGTATTCCCTACTTGAAAACAGTTGTATAATTAATGTAGCACTTAAACTAGTAGAGAAACTATCTCCTGAATAGGATTCACAAGGTGGGGGGAAAGAGGGAGAAGCATAATTGCTCTCACAAATGCATGCCAACTAACCAGACATGTTTGCTGATCCCTCCTTCTCTCACTGTCTGTCATTCTAAAAGGCTCCAGTTCTTAGGGAAAAAAAAAATAAGGGTAATCTATCCAATCCTCCTTGTCTTTATTACTGATGAAAGTCAAACAATAACATTCTATTTAAGCATCACTTGATAATAAAGCAATCTGAGTAAAGTTAAAAAATAATCTTGCCATTCCTCACTTATTCACTTTGGAAGTATGTTGTTTGTTTCTTTTTAGTAGCCAAATTTTTCTAGTTAGGCTCCATTTTGTGAGCTCTGAAAGCTTGTGTTGAATTTTAGTCTTGTTTCCAGAAGGTTCAGCAGAAAGAAAGGTTGGGGAGATGCCTCTGAGGAGATGAGTATCCAGGCCAGAGTAAGATAATGCATATGTATATATTTAAAACAATGCATGATAAATGGCAAAGAGTCAGTATGGCATCAAACACTCTGGCCACCCATCTCTGTTACCTCCCATTGTTTATCAGCCTAATCTAGAGCAGTGTGTGGGGGAGTGGGGAGCGAAGGGGAGGATAGTCCACATGATCCTCTAGAGGGTTATGGCCTAACTCCTTGGGGTATGTGGTCAGGATGAGAGGATGGGTCACATCCCCTCCTCTAATAGCTAGTTGTATGGCTTGCCTCCAACACAATTGGACCCACTCTTTCACCCTTCTCTTCTGCTGTATGAGTTCTTAATCTCCTCATCTGAACTGGAAATCATCCTCATGGGCAGTTGTAACCTATTTGCTACCTTTGACTGACCATGGCAGCAACTGCACAGATCACATACAAACATTTACGCAAACAACAGAATATACCTCCCCATTACCTCCTTAGCTACCTCATAGATTCAACAGGCATGCCTCATGGGACAATAACCACTAAGTAAAAGCACCACCTACCCCTTTTTCATTTTAAATGGGACAGAGTAATCCACACAGGATGAATAGGTATGAATGGGTCATCATCCGCATCATGGAACTCATTACACTAACTTTTCTCCCAAACCCACCCATCTTCCAAAATTCCCTCTGAATACTGTGGAGGGCATTGTGATACTTCCATTCTCCCAGGTTCTCAGCCTCACTTCAGTGTTAGCTTATCAGCTGGCCATATCTGGTCGTTTCTATTTTCACACCATCTCTGCTATTTATCCCCTTCTTTCCACTAACAAAACTACCACCCCAGCGTCCCCTCTGGCCTGGACCACTGAAATAGCCTCCTAATTGCTCTCCTTGCCTCAAGGTCTGGTTTTTTTTTCCTCTCCATATAACTGTTCAAGTAATTTTCCTAAAGTACCAGTCTGATCATATCACTCCCTACTCCATAAACCCCAGTAGCTTTTTATTGTGTCTAGATAACATATTCTTTTCTCCTTGTCTCATCCTTTTTAAAATGTGCTTTCTATACAACTTTTATATTATATCATTATTAGTAAAACAGTATATGTTTCATAAGTAAATATATACATTTTGGGGGTGTATGCTTAAAAACGTACTGATAGGAATGTAAGGTCAAAAAAGTTAAGAGACCACAGATCTAGGGAATTATAATGAGTGCTAGAGACTTGCCCATTGAATGAATGTGATATCCCCAAAGTACTGATTCTCTGCACACAAATGCTATAGCTTCAAGTGTCCCGAGATTGCTTCCTCTGCTGAAACAAGAACTGGGAAACACTATGGAGGAGTTGGATGCATTTTCTTAGAAATAACAGGAAATCTCCCGAGCCAAGTGAGCTCTAGAAAGTTCTTCTTCTGGAGGTAGGAGTCTATAAAGCACTAGATCTACCCTGTACTGTCTGTAAAGGCTTTTAAAAGAATTTCCCCTGTTTCTCTCCAACTCACTTTCATTCCAGTTCCTCTCATCCATCTATCCAAGTCCTTCATACAGAAAATATTAAGAGCATCGTTTAAATATAACGTTCCAAAATGAGTACTCATGTCAATTAAAATCAAGTCACCTTGGGAAACTGAGGCATAGAATTTAAGCCTATAATCTTACATGTTAATTTCAAATTTCCTTTTGAAAAGGAAAGAATAGTGCCTCTTACAAAATGACAAAGTTCTCTAGAGGAGGAGGAGGTATTTCCTAATCCTTGAGGTCATAGGTTCTCCACTCCTATAAAATCCATTGAATCACTAGTGCCGCTTCCTTTTAAAATATTTTTTATTACTTAATATATGCCTAGCATAGAATTGATTGTTTATTAGTTGGATACTCCAGGGAGAAAAATAGACACCCGTATGACAAGGATTATTTGCTTCTTCTTTGTATTTCTGGAGCATAGCGCAGTGCATGCATGGGGCCACTGTCAAGTTCAAACAAATCTTTATTAAGCACCTACTGTGTGCCAGACACTGTATTAAGCGCTAGGGATACCTCCCCCAAAAGTTTACAATGGTCCCTCTGGGTGCTAAATAAATGTTTTGTGATTTTAATTGAATCAAATATCCTTTTCCCACATCCTCTGTAGTAACTAGAATCCTACCGAGTCCCCCATTCAATTCAACAATTATTCGACAACCATTTATTGAGTGGCACTGTGTGTTAAACACTGCGCAAGGTTCCTGCAACAAAAAGAACAACTCCGCTATGAACAGAAATGAAAATACAATACAAAGAATGAACTGAACTTTAGCGTCACTAGGGAACTTACAGTGCCAAAATTAACCCAAGGCAACAGGTCCTTCAGCACATACCTGTAGCCAAAGAACAAAACCGAATGCATGACAATAACCTGTAGGAAACAGAAACTGTCTTAGAATGACGCTGATTGAATTCACCAACTGAAAATCAGTATGACAGGTTTTGAAGGGGAAAAAAAATAAATTCTCTCCTGTAGAGCAAAAGGTTCCTTAAATATGTGTTAAACATATCATGGCAGCAAAAATAAAAAAAAAAGAGAAGTAATTCACTTGCATTTTTAAATACCTGCATTCAGTGCTCATTATCAAGCAGAATGCAGGACAGGTATGATACAAACAAAACCCTTCCATTTAGAAGATGGCTTAAGCAATCCCTTTCGATGTCTCTCCACTTTCTCTCTGTTGAGGCAGAACAAACATTTAAGCAGAAGCACAAACTGGCCAAATAGCAGACCACAATACAGGAGAGGCCCAGCAGATGGACAGTCTGTTAGATCAGGGACTAGCAGTTCATTTTTCCCTTCCCCACCTCTACTTTCCCTCAAAGAAAAGTCAAGCCCTATGTTAAGTTTCTGCCTGAAGTTTTGGAGACTGTGTCATTGATGTATGAAAAGAGAGGCTATCCTGAAGTCTTTTCCATGCATAAATGCTAGCTCTACTGCCATTGGCCAGTTGCATGTGGAAATAATTCTAATGAGACAATCCCTGCTCAAGTACAGTTTAACACACATACTACTTCCCCCTCCCCCATGAACATATCCATCCTAATGAGATATTACCAAAATATGGCTTATCAGCTATAGAATATATTGATGAAAATAAAATAATGAACTTATAATCAACATTAATAATCATTTAGATTTTTTTTTTGTTTTTCCAGTAGCTGACTGTGATCTGTTTTATATACACTTGAAAGAGGTTTCTTTTTAAGGTGGTCTGATCCACTCTCCTGGGAAGAACAAGTTCATTTCCCTTCAGTGATTGTATAGGAAACATTTTGAGATGCAGAATGAAAGTCCATTTGTGTTCAATTGTTATCTCCATGCTAGGGCTCATCTTTCTAGCTTTTCTGGTTTGGAAACTATAACTAGATAGTTTGTTGCCCTGGAGTTCAGAAAGTGTCAGTATTTCTATTGTACCCCTTCTAGGTGGTGCTTTATCAGTTATAGTCAGAGTTTATGGAATAACCTGCCTGTATCTCCCAACAGCCAGTTCCTACCCCCCTATCAACTGGACTACAGTATTACAGATCCCCTTCAATTATCTTTTTTATTTAATTAAAAATTTTACTTATCATAACATTTCATTCATGCAATTGTGAAAGTGTCCTGTAAAAATGTGTTTTGTTTCCAAGCAGGCTATGGAACATAACAAATACTTAATTTAAAAATATTCCCCAACAATCACCATGCTCATTTTCTCTCCAGGTTGGTACAGTGAGCAGACAGGATTACAACCACAAGCTCAGCACTACCTCATCACTCAATCACACTCCTTCCCATCACAGGGAAGCACTGTTATAAACAATGGCTCTTTTGCCTAGCAGAAAACTAGTAGTCCCCTCTCATCTCAAACAAACAATAACAATATAGAAAAGGGTATCATGGAAGAGAGATTTCCCCTCCCCCAATCCTTTCATACTGTAAACTTTGAGATAACCCACCAAACAGCACTTATATGCTGCAGAAATAAAATATGATGAAAACATTTATTGGCATAATTCAGTGTGAACTTTAAATGGTGTTCTCTCCGCAACAGGACACCACCAGACACACTGCACATTCTGTATATGAAGTTTACCTGCTTCTGGGCTGACAGAACCCTATGCCTAGTTAGACCCTGCTGATTTTTCAACCTCCTCTCTTTAGAATAATTGAATGTTAATTCAACTGAAAGAGGCAATGGACCAAGATGGTTATTCATGAAATGAGTTCTTTCTGTCTCTTTCATCAACCTATTTTTCTCCTTCTTTCTATCCCTCTCCCTCTTTCTCTATGCATATCTACAATTTTCCTCTTTATATTTCACACATATATGCATAAACTCATACACATATTATATATTGGCAGTTGCTTCCTCAAGAAAACTCTGATATGTATAATCACATTTCACATTAGGAGTGAGTGAAAGTATCCAAACCACTCCTGTTATATGACCAACAACAGACACAAAAAATTCCATTAGTACTATTTGAGCTGAGTACACTAAAATGATAATTAATATACTAACCATTCATAGCTATTTTATATGCCATATCTTATTTTGTTTTTCCAAAGTAACTATTCTTGTTTTCCCTCAATATTGGGAAAGGAAGGTTATTATTTCTGCCATATTACCTGTGCTCACATTGCACATCTCTATGGGTGAGCTCATATGTGAAAGAAATATCTTAATCAATATATAACTGTTATAGATATATTTAAATGTCTTAGAGGATTAGTAGTTCCATAAAAAATAGTGAACAAGAGTTTGGACACAATAAAATTTTACCTAAAAACATTTTTTAAAAAAATTATTGGAATCCTCCCAGAGCAAATAAACACTTTCCACTAATAAATGCAATGAGGTTCTCCATCCTTATGTTATGGGGAAAAATGATAAAATGATTAGCAAGCTAACAGAAGAGTGTTAGCAAAGTTCATATTTACTGTAGTTGTTTTGTATATAATATCGTAAATTTGCATTCTGTAAACAAATATGGCATGAATTGAATTTTTATTTCTACTTGTGCAGTTCATTTCTTTCCAATGGGAATGTTTGGGTCTAACTGGATGCCTGCCAACTCGCTAGCTATGTTGTGCTGATAAAGAAACAAACTCAGAAATGCTGTCAAATGAGCATACAAGCTGACTAAGTTTGCTTAAAGGTGGCTACCTTCTGCAATTCACATGAAAAAAACTGGTTAGTTCATAAACAAGCAGCCTATATATGCTATATTTGCTGCATATATGGAATAGAAATCCATGTCAGTCACAGCTAATGTTTTTTGTCCACATTTTAAAATGATCATTCAAAGTCTTAGAAATATTTTTTTCCTAATTTTTTTCATATGACCAATACATCTGGGTAAATTATATAAATATGCAACCAAAAATAGAACTCAGTTCGTATCTGATTTCCTCGAGGGACCTTGAATCTCTATACCCATTCTTCACCTCTGCCCCAATCCACAAGAATAACTAATCTGTTCTAACATTTCATGCTTTCTGAATGCCTCTTGAAGCCATTCCATTACCATCTGACTGAATATAGAGACTGCTATGCTCTAGTCTTGACAAGCTTCACCTCATTAAGGCTTTTTTAATCATCAAGGGTGACACACTTGTCAAGCCCATGATAAATTATGTCAAAACATGTGTGATTTCCAAACGGAAAGATGGAAAGCAGGGAGGGAGTAAGATGAGTCCATGTATACATGTGTTTCTTTATCTAATCTTAACATTAAAGAGAGCTCTCGGGGTAAGATGTTGAACTAAATGAAAGAAGATTCCTAGTCAGCCCTCCTGTTCCAGATGGGGATAAATATATGGAAAGCAAAAACCATTTTTCTGCATCTGGCTCTTTTATGCTAACAGGTGATGGGTTCATTGCTAAAATGAAGAGGAAAGGAATTCTAATCTCAAACTATTAAAACCTGGTGAGCCCTGACTTAGAAACATTAATGGTTTCTACAAGAAGTCCTAAGCTCAAGGTTACTATGAAAGAAAAGACACATGAGGAAGGTCATAGAAAATTTTATGCAAGATGATTTTAGAAAAACCTGGGAAGACCTATATGAATTGATGCAAAGTGAAGTGGGCAGAACCAGGAGATCAGTACACATAGTAATATTGTAAGGATGATCAACTGTGAACGACTTAACTACTCTGATCAATACAAGGATCCAAGACAATTCCAAAGGACTAGGTAAAAAATGCTGTCCACCTCCAGAGAGAGAAGTGATGGATTTTGAGTGAAAATTGAAGTGTAATTTTTTCATTTCCTTTATTTTCTTGCTTTTGGCAACACAGCTAATATGGAAATGTGTTTTACATGATTTCACATGTATAATTGCTATCCTGTTACTGGACTTACTGATGGGTGAGGGAGGTGTAGAAGGAAAGGAGAGAATTTGGAACGCATATTTTAAAAAAAAGAATGCTAAAAAGAAGTAAATAATACTGAAATTTTAAGAATACACAGTAGAGAAAGATGTTCAGAAAGACAAACAGGACAATTTTGTTATTATCATGTTGAATTTAACATTCATCTTCTTAAAATGGTAAATAAGAAAAATTAATAGTTTCACATATAAAAAGAAGAAAAATGTCACCAGTTCATAAATAAAATATAATCATATAGATTCATTTTTATAAAGGGAGAGACAACATTAAGAAGCAGATAAAAGACTGGCCTTAGAATCAGGAAGACCTAGGTTCAAACCTTGTCTTAAGTGTCTCAGACACAGAGTGACTACAAACAACTCAGTTAACTTCTCAGTGCCCAAGAAAAATTCTCTACAACAATAATTTAGAGATGATATTTTATCTGCAAGATACAGATAATACATTGTGCTTTTTTTCTACAGCAACCAGATGAGGCAGTTCTACAAATATTATCATCATTTTATAGGTGAAGGAACTGAAGAAAGAAAGGTTAGGTGATTTATTCAATGAGGCCACATAGTAATCAGAGCCAGAATCAATGCACAAATCTCCTGAGTCTGAAACAGTCCAGGAATTTTCCCACTGTTGCACATATCCAATAGCTGGATTACTGAAGGGTTTTATTGAACAGAAACTTCTCAGGTACTCAGATACATGCTATGTAGCACTAGTGTTGTCCAACACTGGCCCAGGCTGAACGAGCTTTATTTGTCCTTTCTCCTCCACCCTTCTCATATGGGTTTCAGTTCCCTTACCTGAGGAATAGGAACATGGCGCAGCCAGGTGCTATTGTCTGCAGAGGAGAGCACAAAGTATCACTCTCTTTTTGCCTCGCATCTTTTTCTTACCCTGGTCTATGCTACCTTTGCATTTTATCACTTGCTTGGTCCTTTCAGGAAGCCATCAGTGCCTTGCCTCTTGTGCAGGTGAGAGCAGGGCTTGCAAATAATGCGTCCGTTAGCTATTATAAGTCTCTTTTGGCTACTGGGGCACTGTAACTCAGCTGAAAGATGAACTGACAAGTGCCTTCTCTCCATATAATATTGACTCAGAAACAAAAAGCAATTAGAGTTCAAATTCCAATGCTCTGTACACAATTAGGAAAAGGCCTGTTGCTTAATTCGATGCTCTTACAATACTTTGCTAATCCAGTTAAGACATTTAGGCTGGAAAGAAAACTGATGAATGAAATACTGGCTTTTTTCTGTAAGACTCCAGAAGTATGGTAGCTCCCTCTGATTTAAATGTATATATTATGACTTCAATGGTAATAAGTGGTCAGAGACAGATACCACACCACTTTTAAAACTTAGGAGCAAAGAAATGTTTTTTTTTGTTTTGTTTTGTCTTTTTTTTAATTTTTACAAATTTTTTATTATTTTACATGTAAAACAAGCTGGAAAATACATGGCATAGCAGATAGGGTACCAGATCTTGGGTCAGATTCAAAGCCCTCCTTAGATATTTAGATGCTATGTGACCAGTCAACCTACTTACTTCTTTGTGCCCTAGTTTCTTTCTCTTTTTTTTTTTTTTTGCTTTTGCTTTTTGGAGGAGGGAAGGCAGGGAAATTGGGGTTAAGTGACTTGCCCAAGGTCACATGGCTAGTGTTAACTGTCTGAGGACAGATATGAACTCAGGTCCTCCCGATCCAGGTCTGGTGCTCTATTCACTGTACCACCTAGCCACCCCATTTCCTCATGTTCAATATCAGGGGTTTGGGTGCCATTGGCATACGAATCCTTTCCTAATTCAAACCTGTAACCCTATATTCCTGCACAATGCAAGGAGCCAAGTCTAAGTAAAATTCCTTTGCATGACTGACCTCTTGGATAGAATGGTGGCTCCCCATCCTCTATGGATAGAGTTTTTTATATAGCCCTCTCTACCATCAATTCCTTAGGAAGCCTGTGTGGAAGAAGACACACAATCCTACTGACTAAACATACTTGTAGAATAGCCTTGCTTTACTGAAACAAGTAAAACATGTTTTAGAACCTGATAATGAGGATTTTCATTTCACTTCCAATGTTTACTTCTGTAAGTACTCTTCCTGAATGAAGAAAGGAAGTACATTTGAATAGCTATTTAGATTGTATCATATGTCATCCATTCACAACACAGAAGTGTGTCACGTATGTGAATGAAAAGGATAACCTAGAATAATTAAAAATAGATTTCCATTCACTGTAGAGGTACAACACTTCTCTCTTAATCTAGTTCCCTTTTAGTGTAAAGTTAAATAAATGAAGGAAAATAATTCATGGTCTTAGAAAAAAGGGAAATAAAAGAACACTGGTGCTCAAGGGACAGTATCTCAGCAGACATCTGGAGAATCTACTGATTAATTAATAGATTAATGAATCAGACAGCTGTACTGTTAGAAGTGAATTTAATTGTTTGGATTAATAACCCTACTAATTAATCCTAAAGAAAATCATCAACCTTACAGTTGAGAAAATGCTGAATTTCTAAAGACCCATCTGTGTGATTAATGTCGTTTTAACACACACATGGGCAAGCTATAAACTCTCAGTATAGGAAGTATAATGGGATCATTGATTCAGAATAGTTTTGATTGGGTCACTTTTCTCTCTCACCATGAAGCAACACCACACAGGTGCTCCCATCATTAAGGCAAAATATCACCAAAGGGTTTAAGGACCAGCATATTGAGATAGACGTGTATTGCTAGTATCAAGGTTCTGATTAAATTTTGATAAAATTTGTCATCAACCATTAAGGAAGCACAAGACATTTTAGAAGACCAAGTAAAATTAAAAGGCAATAACTGCTTCCTTCATATGAAACTCCCAAGAAGAAATCAGTCAACTTTTACCCAAATTGATCCCAATAAGAGGACTGACAAGGTGAATGAAAATAATCATAGCAATAATTACAAAGAAATATCGCAACAGCATCATTCTCATCATCATCATCACTCACATCTATACACAGTTTTAAGAATACATCCATATTTTCTGAAAGATATAACTTAGAACCCTTCTTGAACTTAGGTCACCTTTCCATGACCTTTAGGTCACATGTATGTTCATAGCTGTTCTTTGGATCAACAGAAATTTTTATTCTTTAGACATTAGTCAGTCATTTAGTTAAAGTAAAGAATAAGGAATACATTGATGACTGAGTACAGCACTGGTATCCACAAAAGTAAAAAAAATAAAATAAACAAAGACCCCCTTCCCCCAGCACACTGGGAGAATATAGCCAAGATTTTCACAGGATGAGATGGCCTGGATAGATTTCACTCTACAGGAAATATTAATAATTATGAGACCATGACTTCTCTCAAAAAGCATCCCATATTTATTTGGTAGACAAGAGTAGTCACTGTAGATCCCTGAATGGGAAAGTGATGTGGTCAGACCATTGTATTAAGAAGACTGCTTTGGGCAGCTAGGTGGTGCAGTGGATAAAGTGCTGGGCCTGAAATCAAGAAGATTCACCAAAGGAAAAAGGACCTACACATGCAAAAATATTTGTAACAGCCCTATTTGTGGTGGCAAAGCATTGGAAATTGAGGAGATGTCTATCAATTGGACAATGGCTGAAGAAATTGTGGTATATGAATGTGATGGAATACTATTGTGCTTTAAGAAATGATGAGCTGGAGGGGTGGAGTCAAGATGGCAGAGTAGAAACAGGACTTCCGCAGGGCTCCAGCTTCCACCCCCTCCAATTCATGTAAAAGGTGACTCTGAAGAAACTTTAAACCTACAGAACCCACAAAATGACAGAGAGAAGCTAACCTCCTGCTGGAGACAGCCTGGCAGGCTGGCAGGGAGTGGCCAGCACAGCACTCAGGGAGCCTAACCCAGCCCAAGCAGGAACCAGAGGTTATAGCTCCAGGCCAGCCTGATGGGTGGAGGTACTTCAGATCACCATCAACTGTGGTGGTTTCCAGAATTATCAACCCATAGATACTAAGGACAAAGTGAGAGGTCAGTGTAGTGTGAACTTTGGGATCCAGTAGTTTGGGAGTGGGGTCAGCCTTTGCCCCCAGGGCGAGAAGCCACTGCAGCACCATGGCCATGCAGCTGTGGCCATGTGGCAGCTTCAGCTCCTAGCCTGCAGACTGTAGGGGGACAAAGCCACCAGTCTGAGGGGTAATCACTCTTGCTTTAACCTGCTTGGATCTGGATTGAGGTCTAGGGTGGAGGTCCTGGGCTGTGAGACCAGCTGCCAGGGCATGTGGAGGCTTCAGAGAGGGCACCCAACTAATACCTTTGGCAGCTGAGAAAACCCCAGCATTTGGGATGAAGCTCCCCTGACTGGTGGCAGAGTCCTACTGTGGCAAAAAGTCCAGAAGTCTAGTAATTGAGTGGCAACATGAGCAAACAAGGGAAGCAGAGCAACCCAAATTTACACTCCTATTTTGGGGACAAAAAGGATCAAAGCATGGAACAGGAGGAAGACAATAAAGCCAGAACTCCTTCACCAAAAGCTTCCAAGATAAATATGAGCTGGTTATAGGCCATAGAGGACCTTAAGAAGGATTTTGAAAACCAAATAAGAGAAGTGAAGGAAAAATTGGGAAGAGAAATGAGAACAATACAAGGAAATTATGAAAAGAGAGTCAGCAACCTGACTGAAAAATAGACTAACTCAAATGGCAAAAGAGGCTCAAAAAGCCAATGAGGAGAAGAATGCCTTAAAAAGCTGAATTTGCCAGATGGAAAAAGAATCTCAAAAGTTCACTGAAGAGAATCATTCCTTCAGAATTAGATTGGAGCAAATGGAAGCTAGTGACTTTATGAGAAATCAAGATACTATTAAACAGATCCAAACAAATAAAAAAAATAGAAGGCAATGTGAAATATCTCATTGGAAAAACCACTGACCTGGAAAATAGGTCCAGGAGAGATAATTTAAAAATTTTTGGACTACCTGAAAGCCATGATCAAAAAAAAATCATTGGGGTGGCTAGGTGGCAAAGTGAGTTAAGCGCCAGCCCCAGAGTCAGGAGGACCCAAGTTCGGTTCCAGCCTCAGACACTTAACACACACACACACACACACACACACACACACACACACACACAACTAGCGGTGTAACCTTGGGCAAGTTACTTAACCCCAATTGCCCTCCAAAAAGGCAAAAAAAAAAAGGAAATCATCCTTCAAGAAATTCTCAAGGAAAATTGCCCTGATGTTTTAGAACTACCGGGCAAAATAGAGGTTGAAAGAATCTACCAATCACCTCCTGTAAAAGATCCCAAAAAGAAAGGTCGTAGGAATATTATAGCCAGGTTCTGGCATTCCCAGATCAAGGAGAAAATGTCACAAGCAGCCAGGAAGAAATAATTTGAATATTGTGGAAACACAATCAGGATAACACAAGATCTGGCAGCTTCTACACTGAGGGATTGAAGGGCTTGGAATATGATATTCCAGAGGGCAAAGGAGTTGGGATTAAAACCAAGAATCACCTACCCAGCAAAACTGAGTACCATGTTTCAGGGGAAAATATGGTCATTCAGTGGAATAGAGGACTTTCAGGCATTCTTGATGAAAAAACCAGAGTTGAATAGAAAATATGACATTCAGATACAAGAAGCAAGAGAAGCATGAGAAAGTAAACAGGAAAAAGAAATCATAAGGAACTTATCAAAGTTGAACTTTTTATATCCCTATATGGAAAAATGATAATTGTAACTTATGAAACTTTTCTCAGTATGAGAATAGTTGAAGGGAAAAGAAATGTGTGTGTGTACATACACACACATACATATATATGTCTATATAGGAGGGTATATGTGCATATGAGTACATATGTGAATATGCATATATATGTGTACAGGTATACACAGATAGAGGGCACAGGAACAATTTAATAGTAATGGATAATACTTAAAAGGTGAAATTAAGAAGTGAGAGAGGAATATAATGAGAGGAGATGGGGAGAGAGAATGGGGTAAACTATCTCATATAGAAGAGGCAAGGGAAAATAGTCACAATGGAGGGGAAGAATAGGAAGGCAAAAGGAAGTGGGTCAACCTTATTCTTATTGAATTTGGCTTAGGGAGGGAATGACATACACACTATTTAGGGTATCTCACCCTATAGGAGAGTAGGGGGCAAGGGGATGACAGGGGGTATGATGGAAGAGAGGGCAGGCTGGGGGGGAGGGAAGTTGGAAGCACCCACTTTTGAAAAGGGACAGGATCAAAGTAGAGAATAGAACAAGTGGGAGGTGGGATGGGAGGGAGGGAAATATAGTCAGTCTTTTACAATATATCCAATATGGAAATGTTTTGCATAGCTACACATGTACAACCTATATGGAATTGCTTATCTTCCCAGTAAGGATGGGTGACAAGGGAGGAAGGGAATGAATCTGGAATTCAAAGCTTTAAAATCAAATATTTAAATAAATATGTGTATATACTATTATTAATATTATTTTACATGTAACTGGGAAGTAAAATATACAGGCACTGGGGCAGAGAGATCCACTGTGACCTACTGGAAAGTAGGAAGGGGTATGGGAGAAGATATGAGAGAAAGCAGATTGGAGGAGGGAATATGCAATGGGACTGCTATTTTGGGGTGGTGGGTAGGGGGAAAAATTTTTTTAACTCAAAATCTTGAGGAAATGAATGATGTAAACTAGAAGTTAATAAAGCATTTGATAAAAAAAAAAAGAAATGATGAGCTGGTGGACTTCAGAAAAACCTAGAAAGACTTAGATGAACTGATGCTGAGTGATGTGAGCAGAGCCAGGAGAACAATCAGTAATACCAATATTGTGTGATAATCAGCTTTGATATTCTTAGTCCTTCTAGCAGTACAATGATCTTCAACGATTCTAAAAGACTCATGATGGAAAATGCTATCTACATCCAGAGAAAGAACTATGGAATCTGAATGTAGATTGAACCATACTCTTTTCACTTTTTTTGGTGTTTGTTTTTTTTCTTTCTCATGGGATTCCTCTTTTGTCCTGATTCTTCTTTCACAACATGACTAATGTGGATATATGTTTAATATGATTGTACATGTATAACCTATACCAGATTGCTTGTCTCTTTGGGATGGAGGAGGGAAGAGAGGGAGACAGAAAAAAATTTGGAACTCAAAATCTTATACATGTGAATGTTGAAAACTATCTTTATATGTAATTGGAAAAAAATATAATCCTATTGGTGGGGTGGGGGTGGGGGAAGAAGATTCATCTTCCTGAGTTCAAATTTGACCTTAGACACTTAATAGCTGTGTGACCAGGGGTTAGTCACTTAAGCCTGTTTGCTTTAGTTTCCTCCTTTATAAAATGAGCTGGAGAAGGAAATGACAGACCGCTCTATTATTTCTGCCAAGAAAAGAATTCCAAAGAGGGTCATAAAGTCAGATACAACTGAACAACAACAACAAAGGAGTAGTGGAGAGGCAAAAAAATAAAAAAACTAGAGTCACAGAGAATACTTAGTCTCTGGTTATTACACCAGTCTAGATAATAAGCATTTAAACTACTGGACACTAATGAACAATGGCAATGAGAACAGGATGGCAGATTCAAGATTTTTACATAGCACAGTGTTTTAACAGCAATGTCAATTTCTGGAAAATAACTAACAAAACAGATATGATAGTTATGAACTCCTAAAGTAATTTTACTGAATGATGGACACCATAAATCATTAATAAAGGGAAATAGTTTATTACTTTATTATTCATTATTACTCAAATATTTTTCTCTATAAAATTATTTTAAAGTACTACCTTCCTTCTGAAAAAAAAATTGTATGCTGACAGAGCTTCATTGTTTCTTATCCAGTCCATAAAACAAGATTTTACTCTTAACAGCAGTTATAATTACCATCAAATAGACTTAATGATATTGCTAAGATCATTCACAAAATAAGTTGTCAAATGGCAACCTAATAAGGGAGTTCACCCAATGCTTTAAGTATAAATTTAAGATTATTTTGTATTTTTTTGCAAGATAGGTGGAAATAGAACCAAAATAATGGGCCAAACACCAGATATTTCATTTAACAAAAGGTGTGGAGCTTTGTGATATTAGAGAAATAAAGTATAAATCATTTACAGGAAAAATAAGCAAGTATGTAACTAGCAGACTCTGAATGTCTAAAGTCCTCAAAAACTGCCCCACTTCTTAATGTTCTCCTTTCTGCTGATGATACCATGATTCTCTCAGCTCCCCAGGATCAAAAACCCAGTCATCTTTTACTGTCCTTTTGCCTCACTGTCCTCCTCCCCCAACATCCAGTCAAGCTGTCAAAAGGGCCCAAGTCTACATACACTACCTCCCACAGCTAAATACCTTTATCACTCCCACTACCAACATTCATTTCAGGCCTTCATACAACCTTTGCCCTATAGTCAATCCTCCTAGTTGGTCTCCTTTTCTCAAGTTTTTCTTGCCTATAAAATTTTCTGCCTAAACTGCAAATCTCAATGATTACGTCGTTAGTTTGCTAAAATACAGTCAGTGGCTTACTGTTATCTCTACTTTATGTCTTGACAGTGCCAAAAAACTCTTTATCTTGAGGGGGAAAGAAGGGAAGCCTCTTATGTCAAGTTTTTTTGTTCATTTATTTGTTTTTTGTCTCTAGATATATTCTCTCTTCTTGGTCTTTTTTTTTTGGAAACATCCATGTCCCATGCTTATGACAGGCTCTCCTCTAATCAATGCCTGTTTCTTCCTTTCCTGTGACATCAGAGTTAGAAAAAATATCCGTTATGCTTAAGTGAGACCCTGACTTTCCCTATGTAATCCTGTTCATCTGTAGTTGTATCTCTTTCCTAGACCTGGCATGGAGGTGTCATTTGCCATCCCAAAGACTTTTCCTTATTGTCCCTTTCTCTGTGCTCCTTCCTGTATGTGTCTCCTGAACACTTTCCATGTGACTATCAGCTAAAACTATAATAAAGTCAGAAAGTTAAGCAAGTTGGATGGCTGAATTTCTAAGTTTCCTTCTAGCACTAGTTCTTATTATCCTTTAATCTTAGGCCATATCTTTTTTAAATTAATTTTATTATTATTAATTTTTCAACTAAGAAGAATTTATTTTCTTTCCGCTCCACTTACCCTCCTGATCCATTAAACAAAGAGAAAGAAAAATAAAACCTTCATAAAAAATATGCAGAGTCAAGTAAAACAAATTTCCTCATTGGTCATATCCAAAAATATGTGTCTCATTCAGTACTTTGAGTCCATTGACTCTCTCTCACTTTTTGAATAGCATGATTCATCTTTGGTTCTCTGGAATTGCAGTTTGTTATTGCATTGATGAGAGTTCTGAAGTTTTTCAAAATTGTTTTTCTTTATATTACTACTGTATACATTTTTTTTACTGTATACATTTTTTCCTCTGGTTCCACTCACTTAACTCTGTATCAGTTCATTCAGATCTCCCAAGTTGCCTCAGAAGCTGTTCATTTCATCATTACTTATGGCACAAAAATACTCCATTACATTTACATACCATAATGTGTTTAGCGATTATCCAGTATCTAGGGCCTCTCTTAGTTTCCAGCTTTTCACTACTATGAAGGGAGCTGCTATAAATATCTACATATATATGAGTCTTTTTCCTGTTTCTTTCATGGTTTTGGAATATATGCCCTTGTACACTTCTTACTGAACTGGTAATATTTAGTAGTAAGGCTTTTCAAAAATAGGTCACAACTAGACATGCAATACTTCAAGAAAATATCTTGGTAATTGGTTTGGATAATTTATTTTTTTCTTTCTTTTTTTTGGTATGAGTCTGTGATTTTAATGAGTGCAGGTAACCCTCAGTATACACTGGGAACCTGTTCCACTGATGAAGACTGCAGAGTCCCTTGCAATTTATAACTTTTAACAAGTTTCATAAGGTAGATTCATCTGATTCCAACAACCACTCTTTATCTACCACACAATATAATTATGATAGTGTCATTAAAGGGGCAATAGGATATATATATATATATATATATATATATATCAAAATTATTTTAAATCATGACAATCTAGATATTGTGAGATAATGTGATGTAATGGATAGAATGATGGATAGAGATGTAATGTCTTGATCCAGGCAGCCTGGCCTTAACACATTTAAGCTTTAAGACCACAGGCAAATCAGATAATCTGTCAGTGCCTTAGGCAGCTTTTTAAGATGGGAAATTATAGATAAAATGTTGATTTGCATTCATGGAGGGAGTTTTTCCACCAGAAGTCCCTAGCAGTGATGCAATTTTAGGTCTAGAATAAAAAAAGAGAAATCCTAGGACAGTTATTCTCACTCCTATTTTGAAGATGAGCAAAATGAGCTCAGAGAGCTTAAATGATTTCTCCTTTATGGTCCTGCATCCAGCCCAACCCTCACAGCTATCACCCCGAGAAGATGTAGCCTGACAAATACTCCTTGCAAGTGCTACAGGCAGATATCTAAAACCCAGAGAAGAAAGTTCTTGTCACCAGAGTCCTTGGCGTTGTCAAATAGATCAACATGAAAAAGCGATATGATTTTAATCTGTGGAAACGGCATTAGTAAGTAGGCATTGCCATCTACTTTCCTGCTGTACCCTAAAGCCTGTGGGACTTTTCCATCCAATTTATAGCTGAAATCTTCCCTATATTTTGTTTCCCCCATTGGAATGTGAAAGCAGGGGGGCAGCTAGGTGGCTCAGTAAATAGAGCACTGGCCCTGGAGTCAGGAGGACCTGAGTTCAAATCTGACCCCAGACACTTGACAGACACACTTACTAGCCCCGTGACCTTGGGCAAGTCACTTAACCCCAATTGCCCTGCCCTCCTCCCTCCAAAAAAAAAAAGAAGGTGAAACCAGGGACTGTCTTATTTTTTTATTTGTATCCCTAGTACCTAGATAATAAATACTTAACTTTTTTTTTTAATTCATTAAGACTCAAATCCAAAGTTCCTCACTCTAGGTCCTCAAATTTTCCATGACAGGCTGCTTCCAAGGAAAGTTTGACTCCTCCTTAGAACCAAGCTTAGATCTTATGGCCACTAGAGACCATCTAGTCCAACCCCTCTTATTTTACATATGAGAAAACAGGCCCTAGACTGAAATGATTTATCCAAGGTTAAACTGTAAGCAAGCTTACTTTCCAGTCTAAGTCCTCTGACTCCAAGCTAACTTTGCTAAACTGGACTAAGAAATTTCCTTGAAAAAGCTTAGCTTCATCACAGAAGATTCATACTTGCCTTTAACTTAGTAACATAGAAAAGTTTGATTAAAACTAAAAGTCCTAGTCCACTCTTGCTTGATTTAAGTAATATAATATTCCCAAACCTAGAATATTCCCAAACTTCACTTAAGCCTCTCCTTTGTTTCAATCTGTTCCCTCACCCTAACTTTCTACCAGAGCTGCTAACAACAGAAAAATGGCTTGTTGCAAGATCATCATTCTCTTCCTAAGTCCTATTTAAGGTCTTAACAAGCAGGGAGATGATCAAGAGGTGGGCAGTGAAAGAGAGAAAAAGAATCAGAAGGGTCTGTCTAATCAGTCCCTGAATGAAAACTAAACGACAGTTCAGTCATCCTCTCCCGTTGTTCTTTTGTGACTTTGTATCACAAAGATCTATATTCCCAGGGAAACAGCCTATTTTCTACAGTCAGATGTACTTTAAACACTCTGAACTTCCTAACACATTAGTTACAAGGCGACGATAATGATTAAGAGGGAGTGACTTGGACAAATATACATGGAGCCAAATTTCTGAGTGACTAAATTTTATTTTTACAATATTAATGAATTTTGAAAACTATTTGCAAGGTATGTTAATATCACATAGGAAAAATCGTTAAAAGCAACCATGCTGAGCTATGCAATTCATTTAGGTTTCAGTCCATCATTGATCAGTGTCAATGGCAGGCAACTCTTCTGATATCCCCAACACAGTCTGCATTTCACTGTTTCAACTAACTCATGAATTAATGACATGCATTCCAATTTTGCACACTAATAACTTTGGCACACCTGATTACCTCTGGTAGAGGAAGATATATATGTATATATATTTTATCCTGGAAAGATAACTGTAAGAAATAGTAAGATTTTCTGGTAGAAGGGATAAGTCACGGTCATAAGGTTTATTTGTGTGTTCCCCACCAAATGGAAGAAATTTGAGCATTATTCTAGATAGAGTAGGAGAGACCAACAGAGAAAGGGATTTAAAATGCTAGAAAGAGGGAATAATTGATTGAGTGTATGTGTTGCCTGCAATTTACAGTGCCTGGATTAGACAACTAGATTAGTCTCACTTTTGGGAGCTCTAAATTCCTCTTCTTTAAGAAATAGGGTAGAATGGGGGTGGGAAAAAGACAGGATGTGAAAATGATTTTATTAAATGGTGAATTTCTTATATTCATATAACATATTTGTACTCCAATCTCTCATTTTTAAGAGAATATATATTAAATATACCAATCTTCAACTATTGAAGGTCACCACCATATCTATGGGAAATGTGAATGCATCTTCTGCATTTTCACAATTACTATTAATACTGACTGCCTTCTTCATGCCTCCAATGCAGAGCAAGTCCTAAGAACTGAATTGGACCAAGGACTGCCACTTTCTTCCTTTCTGCCCTCCTGATCTTGGCCTTGACCTTGGCTTTCTGCTACCACTATTCTTTCTTATTCTAATAGAAACCTGGGATGGGAAAGCCTGACATCAACAAAGGAGGGAACAAATTGGCTAATACAGCACTACTCTTCAGTGGAGGGGGTAATTTCAGGTGGAGTCCTTCTTTAGAGGCTATATATATAGAGCTGAGTTATATACACTTTTGTGTAGGTGCTGATCCTCCAGGACCAATCACCTTGGGGGACTTTCTCTAGACAACTTTCCACCAAGCTACATGCTCTTGCTTACTTCATTTATTATAAATCAAAGATCTCTGTTTTTTAATTGGAAAATTCCCTTTATTCATGAAAAAAACCTCTAATCATTAAGAAATATTGTCCATTACAAAATTTGTATTATATCATGTTATATATATTAATTTAAAACAGAATTTTCATCAGCTTTTCTCTTCCTAGATTACCAGATATGGGATGTAATCTGGTCATCAAAAACTGGAAAATTAGGCCTATGGAATATTATTTTTTGGTGTATTACATGGAACAATCTAATTTTTAAACTTTTTAAAAATATAAATCATAACTCAAATCTCTATAAAGGCCTTCACTAACATTGCCCAAAACTTCAATTCTAACTGCAACAAGAATAGTCACTTTTGAGACTTCTGGAAAGGAAAGAAAGATTCTAAAGTACCTTTGATATCTGATTATATAGACTCTGCCTATCCAAATAAAGCTTGACCTTTAATTGCTGCGGAGTCCTTCAATTAGTATAATGTACTGAGCTACACTGAGTGTTAAGGAGTACACATCCAAGTTGTATTTATCTAATCTATGTGTCTACGTTATGGTTAAAAAAAACAACAACCCTAGCCTTAGAATCAGGAGAGAACACAATTTGAACCCTGCCTCTAACCCTTACTAACTGTGAAATCATGGACAAAATGGAAAAACTTCTCTGAGTCTCAGTTTACTTATCTGTAAAATGGGATACTTTTGGTCCCTACTTCACAGAGTTGTGAGAACAAAATGGCATAATGTAAAGTGCTTTACAAATCTACTGCTGTTACTGCTTTCAGCATTATGTGTTATAATCTTTATACAAAAACTGTTCTGCCTGCAAACATGCCCATTATCAGCCTTTGAACAAATGCAAAGTTATCCTTAGAAGATTTCAAACCTTCTTATTGACCATGACTTGAAATAAGAAGAATAACCAATGCCTTAGTAGAAACTTGCTTTCTCTAGCTTCTATTTTTTCTAAGCCTAATTGCCTAGCATCGATAATGATCTTTCTCTCGTTAGATTTCCCTAGATCATTTTACCTGATTATTTCCATTGGTCCTTTTAATTCTACCTTATGTTACATTTACTTGTCTACATGGCACATCCTGTAAAAACTCCCTGAGGGCTGGGACAATTTCACATTTCATCTGTGGGTGTCCCCAGAGTCTAGTGAAATGTCCCACACATTGTGAGCATTTAATAAATCTCTGTTGAAATGAATTGAACTGAAAGAACATCTATGTTGTCACTGTTGGAGAGCTTACTGTTGGTACAAGTTAGTTCAGCTTAATGCTGGCAGTTTTAAAGCGGGCAGAGCATTTCCGTTGATTCCAACTGGCCCTTTGTTATTTCTGCATTGAAGATCTGTACAGGCCATTTTCAGATACAAGCGCCGTCTGCAAACAGACAGATTTCTGAATCCAGGAGTCAACATAGTTACCTAAATTGCTGGTACCTTTGTGTTATATTGATATTGAGCAAACAAATATGCAAGTTGCTGGTTCCCTTAGTTTATTTATTGTTTGAAATAAGCTTAAAGCAATATGGGATGAAAGAAGAAAAGATATTCTCTAGACTAAGTAAGGCTGACAGTGTCCGAAGTAGAGTTTTGCCTTGAAAGGTAACCTCAGTTTAGTGATTCTACAAAAATCTAATTTCAAAATATGATCATATAAACTAAGGAAATACAAACATATGATTATTCAGAGAAGCTAAGTAATTTTTTTTGCAAATTTGTGAAATAATATCAGAAACCTATGTCAATGTTTCTCATTCTCATTGAAGTATCCTAATTTGTTCAAAAAGTCACATAATTCTTCTTGAGGGGAAAAAAGTTATATTGGCAGCAGTTTACAGATTTGATTCCTCATCAACCTTTACCTTGCATGGTAATTCTGTTTAAATAATGTTGTTTAGGTAGTTTTCGGTCATGTCCAACTCTTCATGACCCAATTTGGAGTTTTCTTGGCAAAGATGCTGGACTAGTTTGCCATTTCCTTCTCCAGTTCATTTTACAGATGAGGAAACTGAGGCAAACAGGGTTACATGACTTGCCCAGGGTCACACAGCTAGTAAGTGTCAGAGGCCAGATTTGAACTCAGAAGATAAGCCTTCCTGACTCCAGGCCTGGCACTCTATCCATTGTACCACCTAGCTGCCACTCCAGTGTCTTTGACAAGAAAACCTCAAATGGTGTCACAAAGTCAGGCAGAACTGAAATCAACTAAGCAACAACAACTTTGCTTACATCAGCTTAATTTCTGGGTTTCAGTTTCAGAAATTCATTGTATACAGCTAACTCATGAAGTGAAGCCACTATACAGAATTCCAAATTTTCTTAACTTTCAAAATATAATATACTATTAACTAATAATAGCTAACATTTATACAGCACTTTAAGGGTTGCAAAGCATAGTAGAATATGTACGGTACCTTTTTTGATCCTCACAGCAACCCTGTAAGGTAGTTGCTATTATTATCCCCATTTTACAGATTAAAAAAAAAAAACAAGCAATAACTAAGACTGAGACAGTTTAAGTGACCTGTCCAGGATTACAAAGCTAGTACATGTCTAAGGGAAGATTGCAACTCAGGTCTTCCTGACCCTACTGCCTTATCCAATAGATACACATATAAGCAAAAAAAGGGGGGGGTGGCTAGGTGGTACAGTACATAGAGCACCGGGCCTGGAGTCAAGAGGACCTGAGTTGAAATCCAGCCTTAGACACATAACACTTACTAGCCATGGGACTTTGGGCAAGTCACTTACCCCCAATTGCCCTGCCCTCCAAAAAGCAAAAAAAAAAAAAAAAGTATATAGATGTGTGTATATTTATTTATATATACATATACACACTATACATATATGCATATGTATGGGTATATGTTTGTATGTGCATATGTATGCATGTGTGTACATCTGTATGTAAGTGCATATGTGTATATATACATACACATATATTCACCTATATTTGCCTATTAGACATTTCAAATACTTTGATTAGAAACGTATAGTAGCAAAATTATGTGATCTACAGAGTGGCAAAATGTATTTTCTAGTAGGGACCTCAGAAATTGTGTAGTTCAACCTGTCTTTAAAAAGAAACATCTCCAAAACATGGCCTTTCCCCACCTCCAACCTTCCTGCCAAACACATACACATCCAGAAAGGTTATCTTGATGATCTCCAGGAAGAGAGTACCCATTAGCACTATTCATCTTCCCGTGGGGAACACTGAAAGGTAGACTCTTCCACAGTCACACAGCCAGTGTGAGTCAGGTCTTCCTGGCTCCAAGACTGGCCTTCTATTCATTAAAGCACCTGTCCTTCACTATCACTATTATTTATGTAATCTATTTTCTAGTAAGGCCATTTCTTTTTTACTTCTTGTAATTTTGAAGGCCCTTCTTGTGGAAATGACAACATGGAAAAAGAAAGACAGGGGTTGAGAAAATGGAATTTGAAAGAGTTGATCATTTCTTGGATTTTTTTTTGTTTTGGTTCATTAATTATTCTTTGTCACATTTCTGCTGCCTTGGGCTCTTTACATGTCCTATATGTCTACATAAATTATAATAACTAATGGTTTAATTTATATATTCATCACAGAAGGCATAGAAGGAAATATGAAAAAGGCTGGATGGATTTATTTAAAGATAAAACCAAAGCAATATTGAAATAATGGCAGTCATTCACTTACTGAAAGGTAAGACTAAGATTGTTTAAATGTTCCCCAAAATATTTAGAATCACAAGAAAAATACTTAACACCAATGTTAAAACAAGTATTCTTTCTTAAATTCAGTCTTCTGTTTTCCTTGTGGTATTTACATATGTTGCATTATTAGTAATAATTATTACTAAATTTACAAGATTTTTTATTGCATATGTCTATATACAAGCAAACACACATACTATATGTATGGCTTTTTAAACATTTTTCAACCTCTTTCAAAGTCAGTAAAATATTTGTTTTTCTTCCCTCCAAATGCACACTTCCTGACAAATTGATTTGTGACAATATGAGAGCAGGCAGTTTGCCCATAATTGAAGACACTTTGCCAACAAGTCCCAGACTGCCAAGAGAAGCAGTGACAGCAGTCTGACTATAATCACATGAGCCCTATGTAAATAGCTGAGGTTTGTGCCCTTTTTGGAGAGATGGTTCGAGACCACATGACTGGCAGATTCCTTAATTAATCATGGTGCTATCCAATCACTACCCTTACAGACAGCAGTCCTCTGCTCTGAGCAAATATTCACTTCTCACCCCACTCTGTGATGTCTGACCCATTTCTTCTTGTCATGGCCATACTGAAATGAACTGTTACCTGAAGGAAATTTGTTTTAAATTACAACCCTTATCTTGTGGTGGGTTCTTTCAATAGGATGGATGTCAACACTGAATTTTTGCATTCTCACTTGTTATTTATAGCACTCTCAGTGTGAAAGCCTGTCTGAATTCTCTCATTTTTATCTGGAGGTGTCATTAGGACTTTGGGAATAATCCTTTTATTCCTATCAAACACAAAATTATTAAAAACATAATGTCTATACTCTGTGCCAGTAATTAAAGGCACACATAAAGTACTTTAAATGACAAAGAAGCAGTAGATTAATGGAGAATTACTAATACATTGGACTTGATCCCACTGCTAAGAAGGGAGGAAATTGTTCCTCTTTTGTAAATACATTCACTTCTTTCAGGCCATTAGGGAACCATTTCTTGTTCTACAGTCGTAATTTGTTAAATGGTTTCCTAGTGGCCTAAAGAGGAGCCTTCTCATTAACTGTTCTTGCCCATTATCCAAGGTTCATAAAAGGCAGTGGTCCCATTGCAACTCCTGAGAGCCCAAATATTATGCTCTTTGGTTTGGTTAATTATTAGATTTGGGACTTGTTTTGTGACTTAGGAACCACAGGAAAAGGTCTCCTACTGTAACTTCATCACTCTTATCACCATGACTGTTTCTCCATGCCTTGTATTTCCTGGATAACTCCAAGGCTACAGCTGAGATTTTCTTTATCACCACTGATTTCAGTCATCCCTCCACTGGTATCCATCACACAATATTTCAGATTTCCTACTTTGGTTCCAAGACTTTATTATGCAATTTTAATTTTTAGAAGCTACCCGAAAGACCTAGTCCAACCCCAACACAGCTCATTTTATAAATGAAGACCAAGGTCAAGTCACTTTAACACTTTCTAACTCTAAATTTATTTACTGTATTAGTAGTCAGAACAAAGGTGGTTCTAACTACTAAGTGGCAGAACCAAAGACCGGTTTTTACCCCCTCTAGATTCTTGGTTCAGTGCTCTTTCTACAAGAATATGCCTATTACACATAAGTCTATAATAGCTATACAACCTACTGTCCCACCTACCTCATTTGTGCAGTCAAGAAAGTTATCTTTTTTCCAGCCTCAGATACTTAACACCCACACAAAATAACTGGCCGTTTAACCTTGGGCAAGTTACTTAACCCCAGTTGCTTAAAAAAAAAAAAGAAATATAGTAATAGAAATATGTGGATATACACACATACATATATGTATATGTGTGCATATATAGTGATGTAGATATGTGTATATATGCATAAATATGTCTGTATCTCCATATATTTATACACTATGTTTATCTATATTATATAAAACAGAGACGCTTTATGACTGGAAATGCTATTATGGAAACTACATACTCCAGTCAATTAATCATGATAATTGTAATAATAATGAAGATGGTCATGTTGATACTGAAAAGAAAGAAGAAATGCAAATAGTCTTATCCCCCCCCAAAAAAAGAAAAGAAAGTTATCTATTCTTATACTCCCTTGTGCTTTTCTTCCATACTTGCTAAACCAAGTGTTGTGCTTTTGTTCTGAATGTGCCAAAGGTATTTGAAGGATGATTTTAAGTGACACTTATACTGGTAGTCCCAGTCAACAGCAGGAAAGTTCCAAAAGAAAAAGATGATTTACTCATCCCAAGGAGGTAGATGGTACCATTGAAACAGAGGGATCATTTAAAGTGTTGACACTTTGATTTTTTTCATTCATATCAAGAGTCTCATTCTTCTTCTTTTTACTACCCATAGTGTGAGTGGGTGACAACTTTAGAAGATAAATTGGGGGAGAAAACACTACATTAAAACACACCCCTGCCCTGCCTGGAAAAGGCCCTAGATCTGTTAGCTTGTAACAGAGAATAGGGAAGAATTTGTCCTTAAGATCCTCTGCTATTCTAAGCCTGGGGTAGGGCAAAAATAAAATATAGTGGGGTCCTGGCATGAGGAGAGCCTTGGTATACATTAAAAGTAACCAGATATTTGATGAATATGAGAAAACACTATAAGGAAAATGCCAGGATAAAGATATCTGGATAGAAGGATAGTCCTCTGTATTTATCAATTGTTTTATGTATATTACATCTCATCATTATTTCTCAGCTTTCATGCAACATTGGAGAGAGCCTTGAGACAGAGTTGAAAAGATTGAAGATTGGACAGTGAGTGTTATAGGTCAGGATATTGGTGTGTAAGTTGACCCCACGCACTCCCATAATACAAACTGGGACTTTTCTGAGCAGAGAGCAGACCTTGGGGCTACAGGTTAATTTTTCATCCAGGTAGATTGGTCTGAGACCTATCTGTGAGCCTTTTGGGCCAAGAAGAATATAAAGTCAGCTATAAAACTCTTGTAGTAGGCTTAAGACCCCAGAAAATGGTTGGTTTTGTTTTTCTTTTTTTTTTGGGGGGGGGTGGGGTTTTTGTCTTTCCTTATTGCTTTTAAACTTCTGGCTAGATGTTTTTACTTGGGGGGAGAAGTATTAGAATGTGCTTTTTAGGAAAAAGGACTGTTGAATATTCAGGTTCTGAGTGATCCATTGTACCAGATATAGAGTATTGACCAAACATACCTTACCAGTTGATATTCAGCCTGGTCCCAGGACTCCCAAGACTGCTTTCTTGACCATCAAATAAGACCTAAGACTCATAATTTTTCTTGCCTCCCAGAACTTTCCACCTTTTGCTTAAGGATAATCAAATCCACATTACCATTACTACTCTGACAAGCATGTTTATTTATTACCCTTACCACTCCTCCAAATCCTTGTGATTCAAAATCTCAAGTTGGAGAAACCAAAGTTCCTTCCCCTAGTTAACCACTCCATACTCTTTCCTACACATCCATGCATGGCCCATCCCTTCAATCTCTCTTGCTCTACCCAGCCTTTCCATTGGATTACAGGAACATGGTCCTCCCCTCCACCTCCCATCCTATAGTTAACAAATTATTCTTCATTTTAATTTATATGTACCCACCTCCCTGATATTGCTTCATGCATATTTTGTATTTAATCATTTAAGTACCTGTTGTTTCATTTCTTTAGTAGGTAAATTAGCTTTTTTGTCTTTATATCCCCAGCACCTTATATACTGTAGCGTCTGGCAAATAGAAATATTTGTTAAGTGCTTAATGAGTCTCACTCTTCTGTGCTTTCTCTCCTACATCTGCCTTCCCCCTCTCTGTCTCTGTCACTCAGCCTGTGTGTCTCTTTTTCTCCCTTCTTCTTATCGCCCATCTCCCCCCCCTCCCTTTCCCTATCCCTCACTCTCACTTGTATCGGTTCCATTCTCTACACTCACCTTGCCACCATCTTGGCTAAAACTTTTGAAACCCTCACACCTGGACGTTTTTATAGTCTCCTTACTGGTTTCAAGTTTTTCTCTCCTTTCAGCTTCCCTAGAACTGCCAAAATTACCTTCCTAAAATGACAGGTCTGACCATGCCACTCTTTATTGTTAAAAAAATTAAAAGTCCTCAGTGAGAACTACCTTCAGGATGAACTACAAACTCCATACCATGGCGTCTAAGGCTCTCTACAATCTGGTTTAAGGCTATTTAGCTTGTCTAGACTTATTTCACTCTGTTTTAGAAACCATATGCCCTAGTCTCTAGGGGCATAGTGGAGAGAGCACTAATCTTGGATTCAGGAAGACCTGAAATCAAATTTGGCCTCAGGTGCTTATTATCTGGGTGATTCTGAGCAAAGTACTTGATTTCTATTGCCTCAATTTCATCAACTATAAAATGAGGGTAATAATAGCCTACCTCACAGGATTGTTGTGAGGATCAAATAAGATAATATTTGTAAGGCATTTAGGACATATTAGAAGCTATATGAATGCTTATTCCTTCCCTCCAGACAAACTAGGCTACTGGCTATTCTCTGAAAAGATCATTCATCTTCTACCTTCATACATTTTTAAAAACCAAGCCCCATATGTGGAATTCCTTCCTCCCTCACCTTCACATCTCAGAATACTAGCTTGTATCAAGGTTTATCTCAGGTGCCACCTGCCATGTGAAGTCTTTCAGGAATCCCCAGTTGTTAAAGATTTCTTCTCCTTAAATGGTCTGTTTAATTATTTGTGTACATGTGGTATTCTCCCCTCACCAAGTGGAACCTCCTTAAAGGGAAGACTCATTTCATTTTTGCCTTTTATTCCAACCTAGCACAAATTAAGTGCGGAACAAATATTGATGATACTGAATTTGAGTTTGCTCTCCATCATAATCAATCATCTGAGATAGGCAATCCACTTATTGAACCTCAGAGAGGTACTCTACCCAATGTCACTCAGACTCAAATTTTCTAAGTATGGTGTTCCTTCTGTTACACCATGCTAAAGGTCTACAGTTTTACTCAACCTTAAATGAAACTTCTAAAGCATTTTTAAAATCCACTTTTATATATACACTAATTTGGTTCTACAGAGAAAATTTTTATGTTGAAACACATTACTGATATGCAAACTTGAGTGAGAGTAAATAAATAACTTGCTAGGCCACTTCTTAAGGTTTGTGGATCCTTATTTTGAGCTTTGTTAAACATGTGAAACAATCTCTTTTTTCATGATTACATTCTTCCCTCCCTCATGAAAAAGCTACTCAGGGTCCCCTCCCCCACTTTCCCAGAAATCCTTCTTTTATCCAGTGTATGAAGAAGACGCTAGAGATTTTTTGTTTTGTTTTGTTTTGTTTTTAAAGCAACTGGGGTTAAGTAACTTGCTCTAGGTTACACGATCAGTTATTTTGTGTGGGTGTTAAGTATCTGAGGCCGGAACCGACCCTGGGTCTCCCGACTCCAGGGCTGGCGCTCTCACTGAGCAACCTGCCCGCCCCTATAGTTAATTTTTGATTATTCATATCAAGTTGACAGGAACTTCTTACTAGAAGCTCCAGACCCTGATGAAAACACAGGTCTACTCTTAAAAAAAAAAAGATTAATGCACACAGAGAGAGAAAAACATCTATCTGTATGTGTATTGTGAACTACTTGTGAACATATATCACAGAGCTGTTTTGAGGAAAGTGCTTTGCAAACCTTAAAAAGATATATAGATGTACGTTTTTATTATCAGGACTAGCTTATAAACAGTGATATTTCTGTTTTGCTTTGACTTCTTGCAGAGAAAGTATTTGTGACCAAAGGTGTGGATGTGTGTGTGTGTGCGTATGAGAGAGACAGAGACAGAGACAAAGAGAGACAGAGACAAAGAGAGACAGAGACAGAGAAGGGGGGGGGAGGGAGAGAGAGAGAGAGAGAAGGAAGGAATGAAGGTAGGAAGATAGGAAGGAAGGAAGGAAGGAAGGAAGGAAGGAAGGAAGGAAGGAAGGAAGGAAGGAAGGAAGGAAGGAAGAAAGAAAGAAAGAAAGAAAGAAAGAAAGAAAGAAAGAAAGAAAGAAAGAAAGAAAGAAAGAAAGAGAGCAAAAGAAAGGTATTGAATTTTAACAGAGGCTTATTAGAGTTGGTAAGAATCTAGATTCTGTATGCCAGTTTTCCATATAAATAATATAACATTTTAATTTAATTTCCCAGAAATACATTGGGTTCCCATAATGACAGCTGAGTATAGGAAACTAGCTGAGCTCCTTGTGATGGGTTGTTAACACATATTAAATAATAAAAATTAAAATGTGCGAAGCTCTGAGGCATCGAAATTACATTTTCCCTTGTGTAGAAAGTAATCCAAATTTTCACATTGCTTCCATGCTGGGTGTTTAAGTTTTAGTTCACTGAGGCTTAGTGATTAGATCAGATACATCTTGTAGTATTTTTTTTTCAATATCTAGCTAACTCTGGTGTTGAATTTAGCAACAATTCCCTTTGGAGCCCCGATGTGACATCTGGAAGAACATCTGCTCAGTTTCCCATTCAAGAAATATTCACATAATGAAATGCTTGTGTTTAAGATTGGTTATGGATTTTATACACCCTGTTTTTATTTAATGAAAGGGTACATTACTTTTAAAAAGCACTATGGATTTCCATGTTTATTTATATTTTCAATTTGCATAACAAGGTTTCCGAAACTGCTGATGCCACCCAAATTCTATCACACCTCCTGTGCCTGGGGAACGTCTGTGGTTGAGAACACCTGCAAAGATAACCTCTCAGGTCCAGAGCACAGTAGACAGGCTCAGTATGCAAACATGCTATATAAACAGGTGCTACTAAATAAGCCCCTCCAGCCCTAAGTGAACCCAGTTCTCACCACTAAGCACCAACTTCCCAACCCCCACTACCTGCATAGCCCAACCACCACCCATGTTAGAAGTGCACCTTAGAGGAGAGGGTTTTATAGATTTTTCATTAAAGTCATGTACTTGCTGTACTTACATTACAAGGCAAAAAATAAATCAATTATTCTATATGCTACATGCTTTTCATTTAAGCTGAAGGGTTACCTGCAAACCTGCCAACTTGACAGCTTCTGAAACAACTTACTCTTTCAGAATCTATCGTTCTTATGTCCAGAATTAATTTACCTTCTAAAGCATTTTTAAAATCCACTTTAGATACCTTTAAAAAATACAAAATGATATTGAGAGAAGATATTTAAGAGATTTTTAAAAAATTAATCCTCATCATAAAGCTAGCATTTGCATAGTACTTTAAAGTCTGCAAAGAATTTTATAGATATTACCTCATTTGGTTTTCACAATAATCCTGTAAGGTAGATGTTATCATTGTCTCCACTTTACAGATGGATAAAATGAAACTCAAAGAAGTTCAATGACTTCCTTATAACCACGCAGCTAATAAGTGTCAGAGGCAGGATTTGAATGTAGTTCTTTCTGACTCCAAGTCCAAGGCTCTCTCTATTCAGTAATGTATGTGCTAAAAAATCATAAATCAAAAGCTGGGAGGAACACTAAAGACTGTCTAGTCCACCCATCCCCATTTTACAGATAAGTAAATCAAAGCTTAGGACAGTTAAACAACTTACCCCAGGTCACAAATGCAGCATTAGAAGCTGGATTTGAATCCAAGTCCTCTGATTCTGTATTCTGTGCACACACCTTACAGCAATGGAATATATCTTTTTTTTTTTTTTTGGAAGATAATAGTCTTAAATTTTATACTGATCACAGAACCACAGAAACATCGGTACTAACTTTCCCCCCAAAGGCTCAATGACTTCAGTGCTTATCACTGGTACTGTAATGCAAAAAAAGAATACTAACCCCAATAATCCAAGACAATGGGTCACAGAATATCATCTGGTTGGCTGTATGCTATTTACTTGTGGGTTACAACTGAGATTCCGGGAATATATGGACGATAAAGTGAAGACACAAGGTGAAGACCCACTGTTTTCCCACTTCTCATTCTATCCTATAAAAAGATGAGTCTTTTGATCACTAAATACCAAAAAAAAAGGGGAAAAAAGGGCAGCAGGATTAGGAATGGGGGAGTTGAAACCTGTTAAGAACGGGGTTTAGTTACTCCCTTAAGAAACTAAACTAGAGCTGAAGTGATTGAAGGAAGCATTTATTACGATTCTTGTAAGAAGCAGGCATGGGGTATCCCATAGGGAACACACACACACATGCATACATACATTACAGAAGCCAAACTGAGTTTTTTATGGATCAGTCCCTCCTGGTCCCTCCCTTCAGAGATGGGATTGGTCCCAGCTCTCCCAGGTTACAATTTTTCTAACCTACCCACTACGTATTGCTCCTTGATCGGTTCCCTCCTCCTGAACATGAGTCAACATGGGTCCAATGAAGGCTATTAGGCATGTGCAGTAGTTAGGTCTCAGTGACCAGCACATGAACCCTTGAGTTCAAGCCATGCCGCCATCTTCACTCTCTCCAAAGTTCTTGAACTAGGAGACCCTGACCATCAGGGTGTGCTTATCTGCTAACACTGTATTCCTTAACAGACTCCTTGTATGTCATTTTCTGTGGAAGCAGGACTTCATATAGTGTTAAGCTCTTTATCTCACACCACCCTACAGAGAGACACTATCACAAGAAACCCAGGAAGTTGGGGTAGTCATCACGGTCACATTGTATGATAAAGTTTGGGGGTAGTAATAGTTACAAATGTCAGCCAGAGACTGCAGAGTGTGGAGACAGATATCCAGAATACATTAGAGAAATAGCCCCATCACACTTCTTTCACCTAGGACAAAACCCTGATGATAACTTCCTACTTACCAATCTGGTAAAAAAAAAAAAAAAACTAGAGGTGTTGGGGCAGTGGCTCAGTGAATAGAGCATCGGCCCTGGAGTCAGGAGGACCTGAGTTCAATTCCGACCTCAGACACTTAACACGAAAGTAGCCATGTGACCTTGGGCAAGTCACTTAACCCCAATTACCCTACCTTCCCTCCTCAAAAACAAAAACAACTGGAGATCTTCAAAAGAATTAGTGGGGAATTTATGGAGGAAACTGAATATGAGTTGTATTTGAGGAGTTGAGTGAATTCAGATAATTCTTAAAATAGCAGTGTCATAAATTTGTATGGTGCTTTATATTTCATAAAAAGTTTTTTCCAATATCATCTTATTTGAACCTCAAAACAACGCTGTGATATAGGCTAGACAGATACTTGTATTTCCGTTTGACATATCAAGAGATTGACATCCAAATAGGTTTGTGATTTGACCAAAGTAACATGGGTAATAAACATCAAAACTAGGACTAGAGAACATGGCTCTTTTGATCTGTTTGCTTTCTTCTT
Source organism: Petaurus breviceps papuanus (assembly GCF_028583685.1). Lineage (NCBI taxonomy): Eukaryota > Metazoa > Chordata > Mammalia > Diprotodontia > Petauridae > Petaurus > Petaurus breviceps. The sequence continues at coordinate 11,577,001 of NW_027187345.1, forward strand.
AAGAAAAAAAAAACTTTAATATAATTTATTAAAATTAAATGTTTAACATTAACATAATAAATTAAGCTCCCTTAATAACTAGATACATTTAACCTAATTAATTTTGATGTATAATCTATGAACATAACTTTTCTTTCATCCCTTTTTACATCCCCATAAGGATTCTCTGTTTGGTCCATTCATTCTCATTAACTTTTCCTCTTATATGATTGCAGTTAGATTGTACTCTGTTCCTCTGCTTCTGCTTTTTTTCCGTTTACATTATTTCATAAAGATCTTTTGAGATTTATTCAAATGTCTCATCACTGTCTGGCTTAGATGCCCTATAGCATTTCACTCAATTAATACACCACAATTTATTCAACCGCTTCACTAGTCAGTCTATCAAGGAATATTCTTTAAGTGACCAAGTACTGTACCAGCCCCCGCAGATACAAATACATAAGGAAAACAGTCCCTATCAGCAAGAGGCTTACATACAATTGCTGGACATTATTTTTTTACAAATACACAGAATGATGATCAGAAATTCTTTAAACCCATGGCTTTTTTGGTGGTGGTTGGTGCTGTTGTTGTTTATAACATTTTCAGGTTCTGACTAGGTTCTGACCCTTTCTTAAGCTTTGGTGTTATCTTGGAACCCTCTGATAGTCTGGCAAAGCCTACAGACCCCATCTCAGAGTAATTTTTCAAAAAAATTTGTATAATTGTAGGAAATACTAAGTTTCAGTTAGAGGTTAGTAAACAAAGACATTCTTTTTTTTTCCTTCCAAGTTCACAGATCCCTAGAAATATATGCATGACTCCCTTGGGGGTTGTGGGCCTCAAACTAATAAACTTTGTTCTACATTCTCTTTCTCTGTTAGAAAAATCATCATCTCCCATGGATTTAATTATCATTTCTATTCAGATAACCCCCAGGTTTATATATCTTGATCCTGTTCCTCCCCAAACTTTGATCCCATATCACCCACTGCCTATTGGGAATGTCCCAGAGATATCACAAACTCAACATGTCCAAAACTAAATTTATTGTCCCTCCCAATACCCACTCCTCTTCCAAACATCCCTATTTCTGTCAAAGGTAGCACTATTTTTCCAGCTTCAGCATTATCCTTGATTCTTCACTATACCTCACCTATCTAATCTGATATCAAATATCACATCTTGCCATTTCCACCTCTACAATGTATCTCAGATCAGATATCTTTTCTCTATTCACATGACTACCATCTTAGTTCAGGTCTTCCTCACCTCTTGCCCAGATTATTCCAACAGCTTCCTAATTGACCTCATTACTTCCTAGTGTCCCCTCACTCTGATCCAGCCTATGTACTTCTGCCAAAATAATTTTCCTTAAGTGAAGCTTTAATCATGTGACTCCCCTACTAAATCAATTCCAATGGCTTCCTATTGCTTCTAGGATAAAATATAAATAAGGTTTAGCTTTTAAAACCTGGCCCCAAACTATCTTTTATGCCTCATACTCCAATCCAGCCAAATAGCCTTATATTTGTTCCTCTTACATGACAGTCCACCATGTCGCCCACATGACGCACCCCCCCCCACCCATGCCTTTGCACTGGCTGTCTGCCATGGTTGCAATGAATTCTCTCCTTACCTCAGCTTACTGAGGCTTCCTTTAAGATGTACTCAAGCACCATCTTCTACATGAAGCTTTTCTTGGTAATTTCCTCCTTCTCTCAATGGCTAGGGCCCTTCCAAATTATATATCACTTCAAGTTTTATTGATTCGATATATACTTATATATGTATTTGTTCAATCCTTCATTAAAACATAAACTCTTTGGGACTAGGGACTCTCTCATTCTTCATGGTTGTATTTCTAGTGCCAAAATAATGGAAAGTGATCTATAACTTTCACAGTGCTGCCAGATTCTTTTCCAAAGACATTCTACAAATTTATAATTTCATAAGCACTGATCATGTGTAATTATTTCTCCATAATCCATCCAGCATTGAGTATTGTTGCTTTTAATTATTTTTACCAAATGATAGGTATGTTGGTATTTCAAAATTAATGTAATTGGTATCTCTTTGCTTTTAAACTTATTCCTATCAATTCCATTTTTTTCTCTTCTAAAAAATATCTGTTCATATACTTTGCTACTTTATCCACTGTAAGTTAGAAGTTACCTTTGTGAATTTTAATGTGATAAACATGGATATAATTTTAATGGTTAAACTTAAGATCTTAAATTTTTGTCTGTAACACTTGCTGTAAATATTTTCAAACTTGCTTTTTAATTTTTCTGTTGCATAGCTTTAAAAATATTTTTTTAGGGGTAGCTAGGTGGTGCAGTGAATAGAGCACTGGCCCTGGAGTCAGGAGGACCTGAGTTCAAATTTGACCTCAAACACTTGACACTTACTAGCTGTGTGACCTTGGACAAGTCACTAAAACCTGATTGCCTTGCCTTTCCCCCTCCAAAAAGCAAAAAAAACAATTAAAGTCTGTCTCATGACTAATTCTTTTGTTAAATATAAAAACAACCCATGCTCTCTCCATGATGTAGATTAACATATTATTCTATTTTCTATCATCCTTTTCTAATTTTTATGTTTGTCTATCATCTAACTAGAATGTACTGAGGTGTATGGTATAAGATATTAGTCTAAATCTATTTTCAACCTAATTGCTCAAAAATTTTCCAGAGTACTTTTGTTAACTAAAGAATCCTACCCACAGTCTTTGTTTCCTTTAGTTTTTCTTTAGTTTTTTTATTAAAAAGGTGAAAGATTTATTTGAAATTGAAAGAAACCTGAATATAATACTTATCTTTTTATATATGTATTCAGATATAGGCATTTATACTCTACTATTTTTTTTCCTTTTTCCTCAATACCACAGAATTTTGATGATAAACAATTTAAAGTCTTATTGATGTCACCTTCCACCACCCTCTGTTGTTATACCTGTTGCCTTCTGTTGGAGAGGACTAGCAACTGTATTCCAGACTAGGAAAATAGTCAGAGGAAGAAAAAAAAAATCCAGGACCTAACATGAGGCACAGGGAGGGCACTTTGTCTGGATCAAACTGCATGACCTCATATCTCAGTTGATTCTTTATCCTGAACAGGATTTCATCATCTTTGTTAGCTCTCTCCTCAATTATGTGTGTTGGTTGCTTTTAACTTTTGTGGGTCGGGAAGGGTTAGAGGGGATAATTCAATGTTTTTTGTTCAAAATTCTCTTCCCTTTGTAATAGTAGTATTTGTTCCAGGTCAGAAGATTGAGACTGAGGTATCCTTTAGACCTTCTTTCCTTCTGTGACTGAAAAACAAGTTGACTCACAAGGCCAACTAAGAGTATGCCTGGTTCCTGACCTAGCTCCACATGAAAGGTCAACATAGAATGCAAGAGTTCATCCAAAAAGCTGATCACCTGCCACTCTTAGATATCAGAAGGTTGATTATATAAAGTTTCTGGGGATATACAAAGATATGCACCAATACAAATCCCCAACATTCAGATTTTTATTTTTTAATCAACATCAGAGATATTTTAGAAAATTATTTTGAGTCATGTCTGACTCTATGTGACCCCATTTGGAGTTTTCTTGGCAAAGATACTGGTGTAGTTTTATACATTTCATTCTCCAGATCATTTTACAGACAGGGGAGGCTAGGCGGCACACTGAGTAGAGAGCCAGCCCCAGAATCAGGAGGGCCTGAGTTTGGATCCGGCCTCAGACACTTAACATACATACACACACACACACACACACACACACACACACACACACACACACCTAGCTGTGTGACCTTAGGCAAGTTACTTAACCCCAATTGCCCTCCCCCCCAAAAAAAAGCAGATCATTTTACAGATTTACAGATGATGAAACTGAGGCAAAGAGGGCAAAGTGACTTGCTCAATAACAGTCTAAGGTTGGATTTGAACTCATGAAGATGAATCTTCCTGATTCCATGACCAGTGCCTTATCACTGTGCCACCTACCTGCCCTATATTAGAAAATCAGAAGTGCAAAAGGAAGAAAGAGGTAATAAGATCATAGGGGAGTCAAACAGATATGCAGGAGTGCAATATGAGTTTGGAGATGGGTATTTTTGCTTTCATAGTGAACAGGAAGGTTCATAAGAGGAAGCCAGAGCAATATCAAAGGCAAGTCGAAATAAATATACATATAATGGGAGTTGTGATTTCAATGGGTTTCATAAGACTCTATTACTATGTGACTTCTAATCAGTGAGCTTCTAATCAGTGAGCTACACATAACCATAACATAATAAGGATACAACAAAGGGAGAAAGTGATTCCCAGTGCCAGGAGCTTCGAGGTACCCCGCTTCCATAGGTATTTGTTGCATATATGCCTCACTATATAATGCAAGTGTAAGCTCACTCTCTGCAGGGACCTTATGTATTTGGTAGCTCTGATGGAATTCTTTGTTCCAAATGTTCTTGCTATACCTTCTCAGTAAATCCCTTTTTTGGAATGTTGATGGAGTTGGTGATTCTTCAAAGGAAGCTTACAGAGGTGGGGGAGGGAGGGTCCTCAGGAACTAAAGGGCTAGAAGTACAACCCACTCCTACTACTAGGATCTTAAGAGCAGCAATAATAAACCACTCTCTTAGGATCCCCAAACTGGGAGTTCCAATGACCAGCTAAAGGGAGGATGCCAGAGGGGTTGCTATGATGTAAACATGAATTAATTCTGATGAGGCAAAAAAGGGTGGGGGGAGGCATTTAAGAAGATGAATCTTTATACACAATGAACTCAATGATCAATTTAGAACACAAGAAAGCAAATGTATAGAAGATGGAGGCAAGGACAGAAAGCAGGATGGATATAGGAGAGGTAAAATCTTTCATAACAAGATTGTGAGGAATAAATATGCATAGCTTAGAAAGGCTAGATAGAATAAGAGTTCCAACAAAGAGCTGAAACCCAAGATAGGTAAGTAGATGAACACAATACTCCTGTTAATGCAGCCGTCAATTGCATTAAAATTTTAAGTTGCTATATCCCACTATTGACTCATTTATTTATAGTTGCTCAAAACCCTGAGATCTTTTTTCACTTCAACTATTATCTAGCCATGTATCTTCCATCCGGTGCAGTTTGTAATTGGAACCCATTTTTTGAAAGTAATATAGAATGTGATTGGGGAAAAAAAATATTCTTTTAAAAAAGAAAGCTACGTAGGCATGGGAAATAGACTTGAGATTTCACTGGTATAGGACACTCCCAGGTGAGGAAATACTCTTAACCAATACAAATCACAACTTTTCCACAACTTAGAAAGGGTTGCCTTAGAGCACTGAGAAGCTGTGTGACTTTTTCAAAGGTACATAGCCAGTATGTGGGGCATCAAACTCAAGACTTACTGGCTTCAAGATCAGCTCTCTCTCCACTACCCAATACTAGTAAAAATAAAATTATTTTAAAATAATATATAATATAAATTTCCTCCTACTTCAATTTGGCCTTCACCCTGGTGGTTGTATATTAGTGATTTCTTTGCTATATGCATGTACTATTCATTGACAATAGCGTTTTCTGTGAAGCAGAGTAAATAAAATTCTGGATTTTGAGATAAGATGTCCTGGTTTTGATTTTTGCCTCATACAATAGTTGTATAATCCTGCACAAATCACAACTTCTAAGTCTCAGTTTCCTCATCTGCAAAACCGGATTGTTAATAGCACCTATCTCACAGGGTTGTTGTATCAGGTATGCAAAGTGCTTTGGTAAGCTTACAATACTACAGAATTGTTTATCAGCATCATCACTAGCATTCTCTTTAGCCCATCCAGTCAAGAGGACTCAGAGAGCCTGACAGTAGTCATTATAATAGCTGATATTTACATATAACTCTTTAGTCTTACAAAGTTCCTCACATTTATTATCTCATCTGATCCAATGACCCTGTGAGATAGGTAATGAAATAATATTTTCCCCATTTTACAGGTGTGACAACTGAGAGTCAAAAAGTGAACCATCTTGCCTGAGGCTATGTAGATAGTTGGTGTTAGAACAAAGACTTGAACCTACAGTCCTTCAGACCTATGCCAGGGGAGTTTCGACTATGCCATCACTGACTGAGGCTTGGGTCAGCTATGCTTTGGCTTTAAGTTCCAGAAAGGGGTAGGGACTCTTGAAAGCATATGGAGATTGAGTTCTGAGAAATGGTAGTTTGGATGGTGACTATGTTACATAACCCTTGGGAACTTTGTACAAAACCAAACACTGGAGTCTCTTGGGGGCTGTGACCTGGAAAAGGGTACAGAGACCTCTCACCTGCACATTTATTCTACTTCTATAGAAATGTGGGCATCAAGAGATACGCAGTTTCAGTGGAAGCACTGAACGGGTTGGTCCACTGACAGAGGCTAGAAACAGTGTGGAGTAATGGAATGCCTTTAAAGTCAGGAGGGAAGTTGGTTCAAATTCTGCCTTGTTAGCAGAATAACCATGGGTAGGTACATGGTAAGATCACTTAACATCTCTGAGTCTCAATTTACAAATGAGGTAAATAATTAATAACAATAATGACCATTTCATAGCATTATGATGATAAATTATATATATGTGTATATATATATATATATATATATATATAATGCTTTGCAAATCCTACAGCTATACTATAGAGATATCAGCTATCATTCTACACAACATGAGGGAGGAATCATGGCCATCAAATCTATAACTGTGCATGAACAGGACAGGCTGTGACCAAAAGACAAAGCAAATTTTTTTTTTTAAATGCACCTTCCTAAAAATACATCTGTGGAAACGAGTGTGAACTCCAACCTGAATAAAAAAAGAGAAACCAAAATGTAATTACATTCTTAGATTTGCTTATGTTTAGCCAAGATGATATAAGAGATTGGGAGCCTTCATTCCCCAATCCCCTCCCCAAACCAGAGAATCAAATGCTTAGCACCCTCCCTCGCATATAGTATCAGTACTATATAGTGATTAATAAATGTTGATTGATTGGTGAAGAAACTTGGCATTTTTTAGAAATTAGGCTGAGGAGATATAAAAATATCACATGTTTCAAAAACTAGGGAAAGTCTTAGAGTTACACAGTACTGATACTCATAGGATTTGCCTGTGTTTACGATCCCACAAAATTAACAGGCAATCTTGGGCTATCTTTCAAATATAAAAAATATTTCTCTAGTCCACAAATTTTGAGAGAACAACATAAACTCCCCCATTGAAAGGGAAATAGCAATTTTGAGTTTTTTTTTTAATCAAATTATATGGAGCCATAGAATTGTTCCTGAAGCTTGTAAAGAGAAGGTAAACCAGCTTTTTTATCTCAATCTCTTCATTGGTGACTCCCTCCCCTGGCTCATCATTTTAGGAAGGACTTCAGCCATAGTTGACCTCCTTAACTCAGTCTAGACTCACTTCTCCCAATTCTTCTTCCTCCAGTCCTACTTAGAAGCTCCCCATGCATTACCTTCCCTCATTAGAGCATAAATTCCTAAAACAGAGGGATTTTCTTGTTTGCTTTTGTTTGTATCCTTATCACTTAACACAGTGCCTGCCACATATTAATAAGCATTTAACCAATGCTTTATCTGATTTGCTAAAGATAAATTTTAATAAAAAATGTTTTCGTTGGTAACACAATAAAAAGGTCTAACCACCTCAATTATACCTCAGCCTTTACTATGTCATTCCTTAATTGCATCAGTCCTCTGACTGTTCCTAACACCCGACGACACCTCATCGCTGCCTACCTCCCTGGTGATCCTCTTCCTCCCTTATTTCCTTTTAAGGATCCCTAATTTCTTTTCAAGCTCATCTCAAATACTGCTTCCTATGCGAGATCTTGGGGAGTTAGGTGGCACAGTGGATAAAGCCTGGGTTCAGAAGGGCCCCAGTTAAAATCCAGTCTCAGGCACTCTGTGACCCTGGGCAAGTCACTTAACCCTGTTTGCCACAGTTTCCTCATATGTAAAATGAGCTGGAAAAGAAAATGGTAAACCACTCCAGTATCTTTGCCAAGAAAACCCCAAATGGGGTCATGAAGAGTTGGACTAAAATGATAAAACAGCAAAATGTGAGCTCTTACCTATCTCCCTGACGTTGTCTCCCTACCCTAATTATCTTGTATTTATTTTAAATACCTTTCAAGTGAATATGATCTCTCCCTCTATAGAATATAAACTTCTTGAGGACAGGAAAGATTTTCTTTATGTCTTTGTATTCCCAATGCCTAGCACAGCACTGGGCAAGAGCTAAGTGCTTGAGAAAAGCTTTGTGATTGATTGCTTATCATATATTAAGTGGTCAGTGACTTGTCTATTACCAAAGAGACTGCTGAACTCAATTCATACTACCCTATTGCTTTGCATTTACTTAATAACCCCTCATTCTTTTTTCACTGAAATAAGTTCAAAGACACACTTCAAAAAAAATGAAGATCTAAAACAATCTAGTTAACAACAGAAGTAAAGGAATTTAAGTGATTAAGTGAAGTGCCAATGGAGTAACTATCCCTTGGACTTAGTAGAGACCTAAAGCTAATCAGGCAAGGTCCAAGAAACAGAGAAAGCTGGGGGAAAAAAATTGCCTGACAAGCAGTAAATTAAATATGTAATATTTCATTGTGGTTCCTTGAACCGGTTTGCTGTATATAACATAGCATAGTAGGCTCTGTAAATAACTGTATTTCAAAATTCTCTACATAATAAAGAGTTGTCAAAGGCTTAGCCCTGCTCCTAAAATTCCAACCATTTAATAGGTCTATTATTTTGATGGATTGGCCTTTTGCAATAATTTATTTAATGCAAGTATATAGCTTTCAATGGTTTATTCTCTTTCCCTTACTGGTTGAGGTTACATTATAGTTTAATATTTTAAAGAGACATAGATTTAAATATAAGTACAGATACCACTTTGCTCCAGTTTCCAAAGCTCATGCAGGCTGACTACTTTCCTTTAAGCTGAAAATTACCTTATGTGCTATTCCATATTGCTGTTCTGTGCTGGGACTTTTAAACATACAGGTACTACTCAATTCCTCATTCCAAAACCATTCTTGTCCCCTCCAGGATGCCTTCTGCCCCCTGCTAGTCCCAAAAGAAGGATGCCAAGATTTTCAGAGCTAATGCAGTTGCTCATCAAATTTACTTGGAAGGAGATTATGGCATAAGATCAGAAGAGAGTCAATGAATCAGGTTTTAGGCCAACAAAGATATATTTGATCACTGAGCCCATCTAGCTTCCAGCTCAGAAACAAAATGAAAGGAGATCACACAGGAGTTCAGTAACTTGGGTCCAATACTCCAAGGCAAAGCTTTTAATGATTTTCAAAACTATGCTTTAGGCAACTGAATCCATCATCTTCTAGAATTAAGTTCTTTTTAATGATAGATTTAAAAATCACAGCTTGACTCACTTTTTTGATGGATGGGGGAAGAAAAAGGATTGTACCAGGAAAAATTCATTAAAGTAAATTTTAAACATATATTAGGAAATAAAAGACTGCAGATTTATAAACAAATGGAATGTATCTTTTAATATGCATTTCATCAAGATTACTATTAATTTGCTAAATGCACAAAATTACTAAATTGCTTTTGCCAAGAGCCCACTAAAAATACATTTATCCATGGAGAATTCAGGCATGATTTAGTAAAATTTACATGACTAAATTGAGAACTCTATGGAAAATTTTCTGAGGTAATAGAATGTTAGACATTGGTATGAAGCAACCTATTTTTTTGGTTTCTCTGTGGAAGAAAAGATAAATCGTCTTGGAGAAAAAAAGATTATCAGGTTAGAGCTGTGGATAATACAAGATATTCTTGTCAAAAAATATAAGGAGCTTGTCACCTAGGAGTAGAGATTCCAATAAATTTTTTCACTACACAGACCTAAGAAGAGTTTCCATGACAATTTAAGACTCTTAAAGAAGGAGGAAGGAGAAGGTGTGAGGTCGCCAATGTTACGTAGAGCCTATGCCCACCTGAAGAGTTCCGTAGATTTCAAAATGGCTCATTTTAATTGGGTTCTCAGATCCCACGGCAAACATCAGAGGGGAAAGAAGTTGCTTCTCAGTTCCCCTTTCACACTGAGCCACCAGCATCACTAACCAAGGGTACTTCTCCAACCTTGATCAGACGTATTTTACAATATTTTAACAATGTAGCTGGGCTACCTTTGGACAAAATTAAAGTAAGCAGGAGTCACAGTGATCCCAAGATAAAGATACAAAATTCTAAAAGCTGATGCTCAAATCCCTAATTGAAAGTATCCCTGACTCCAGGGAGCTGTTTGACATACAAAGAAATGGCAGAATATCAAACGTAACTGATGCCATGCATATGCCTACAGAGAAAAATCAGATCAGAGGCAAGATATAAAAAATACCAGTATAGACTTGAATGAGCATAGGAAAAGGTCTAAAAATACTACCAGTTCTCAGAACAGTTAAGGTAGAAATGCCTAAAGCGCTTGTCAATTTTTAGAACTTATAATGGCGGGTGAGAGAATGAGGCAAGGAAAATGGATGAAGTAATTGCAAGGGGAAAAGGGATACATCAAGCTTCTGTATAATAGTACATGAAAATGGCATCACATATTCTCCCCACTCCTCTCCACCTACCTACACTCTATTCATTTTTGAAGGTTCATTTCAAGTCCCCCCTAATCTTAGATAAATACAATCCACGTTGATCCAGAAATAAATTTAACAAATATTCACTTACTCTCATCCTAAATGCCGAGGGGGATACAAAGCTTAGATTTGACTTGGTGTGACAATAATGGGAATTTGAAGATCTTCCCTGCCCATCAATAGGCCAAATGTAATCACATGAAGCTTGTGGTGGGAGGATTTTGCTAAATGGGTGGAATGGGAAGGGTGAAGCAGAGCTGAAAGCCAGGAGTCACAGCAGTTAGAAAAGAGGGGGAGAGAAGATGCAGGCAAGGAGACAGCTAGGCTTGTGTTTGTTAAGGCTTTGGGATGGTGTTGCTTTCGGCAGTAATAAGGTGTATTAACTTCTTTGTGGCTATGACAGATTCAGTTTTCTGGTGCTGAGATTCAGCTTTCTGGAGAGTCTGTTATATTTTGTGATTCAGAACTACTCCAGTGTATCCATAGTTGCCATCGGTGCTGTGAATATTACCTTGGCAATACACTCAGTTTCCTATCCTCTTTAAATAATAAGAAAGGGACATGTCAAATGCATGAATAAGTGTTTTACACTGAAAGTTTATGGATGGCTTTTGGGCAAAGTGCAGTGTAAGGTTCTGGGTGGGGGAATGCAAACCAATAATGATTTCCCCTCCTTTGCTAATTAGCCATGAACACAAAATAGGCAGAGTGTTGGACTTGAAGTCAAGAAGAAGTAGATTGAATTCTTGCCTCCAATATTTGACAAGCTGCTATGTAACAATGGGCAAGTCCCTTAAGCTCTATGAACCTTAGTTTCCTCATTTATAAAATGGAGATAATAATGCCAGATATACCTATCCACCTCACTGTCGTGAAACTCAAATAAGTTAATGTATGCAAAGCATTTTCCAAGCTAAAAAACACCATCTAAGTGCCAGCTTTTATTATGGCCTGTACCAAACATTTTAGTATTTTGTTATATTTAGTTCAGCACATTGGAGAAGAAAGAGATTGCAAGACATTGCTTTGTTTGCATACATTTTCTTCCAGGACCATGTGCCTTCTTGTTCTGCAGCCACTACCAATATCTAACAAAATGCTGAGCATAAGATAAGTACTCGGTTAATACTTCTTAAATTAAATTCATTTTTCACAGACTGAATAAGGGGAATATTCATAAAAGACACTTTTCTTGGGAAGGAAAAAAAAGCCATGTACTCTGTATTTGCCTAAATAATCTAAATGAAATTTAGTACAGATAAATGAGAGTTAAAAAAAATCAAAATATAAGTTGGAGAGAACTAGGGAAGAATTAGGGTGAAAATGATCTGCATGTTCAATAAATCAAACATGAATGTCAAGAAAGTTAATGAGGCTGCACTAAGAGATGCATAATGTCCAGAATAATAATAGTTAAACATTTGTATACAGCTTTATGGTTTGCAAGCTACTTGACAAATATCTGATTTTATCCTCATAGAACCCTAAGAAGTAGGCACTAATATCATTCCATTTTTATAGATGAGGAAATTAAAGCTGAGAAAGGTTAAGCGACTTGCCCAGGGTCATACAACTAGGAAGCATCTGAGGTCCAATAGGAACCTAGATTATCCTGAAAGCAGATCTAGCTAGCACTCTATTCACTGGACACCTGTTATGGTCTGGCTGTATTTAGACCACATCTGGAATATTGTGTTCAATTCCATGCTTCACATTTTAGGCAGGTTATTGACATACTATAGCATATGCAAAAGTGAACAACCAGATGGTAAGAATACTCAGAACCATGCTATTCAAGGTTCAGAAGAGAGAAATGGGAATCTTTGGCTATGAAGGAATATAGGAAAGATGTTATAGCTATCTCCAGGTCTTTCAAGAACTGTTCTATGGAAAATATGCAGTAGTAGACACATTCTGCTTGGCCCCAGAGGTCAAAACTGAAGCTATGTGTGAAATTTGTAGAGGTAATTTAGGTTTGATATTAGGAAAATTCTTCCCAACAGAGCTACCAGAATGTGGAATTAGGTCAGTTGGAAAACAGCGTATTTCCTAAAGAGTGGTCTTTGAGAAAATGTTGGATGATGACTTTTCAGAGATGAGAAAGACTGCTATTCAAGTACATATTGAACTAGAGTACCATGGGAATTTCTTCCAACTCTTGAGCTTCTCTGTCTCAATGTACAGGTCAGTCAAGGGCATTTGCATGTTATAAAACTTTAATTATAATTTTTTTTAAATTTTATTTAGCAAGCTGTGTGGAAATAAATGTTAACAAGTAATTTTTCTTTAAAATGTTGCTGGTGATTCACTTTTATTTTAGGAAACCCCAATCACTGATTTTGTTTACATCTCACACTAAAAAGAAGGGATCATAAGAGAAACTGAAATTCAAGCAATGTGTCCATTTAGTGTTTTCACATGTTCTGTGAAAATATATTGTTTTATAATGTTTGTAACATGAGACTATAAAGGAAAGCATAATCATGCACTAAAAATTTAACTTTAACTTAAAAGGATCTAAATTTGATTTCTTTGTGAAATATGTCCATAGTTCCACTCCAAGGCATTTAGCATTCCAAAGGGACTGAGTAGCAACAAAGCTGCAACTAAGCCAGCAGGCCCCAAATTGGAATTTGGCCAAAGTCAGAAGTGAGATTTGGAATTTCTAGTGATGAGATAAGAAGGAGCTCCTCCCCTTAACGACAAAAGCATACTGGAAATAGCCATACCTAAGAAAGGGATTGGGGGAAAGTGCCAATTACCAATGCATAAACTGATGGGTATTTTCTCACCATTATATTTCAAATATGTATACTAACAGAACTACAGACAAAGACCTTATCCTTAGGTCTCATCTTGGTGTAGAGGTGACTCTGGGTTCTTAAAGGCTAGCAGAGTAACTCTAACAAAAAAAGATTTCAAGTATGGTCCTGCCTAGAGATTGAATCTGCCTGGTACATAAAGGTTCATTAGGCTGATCACCACATAGTGAAATTACTGGCCACACAAATCCCTTGAAATAGACAAATATACAAAATGGCTCTTATTTTTGCTCCATTTCCTTCCAAATCCACAATGACTGCCATTGAGTTATGAGAAAGAAGACTGAGGGTGATGAGAATAACACAATTTTTAGGATGTCTATAAACATTGTGGCTCTTGCAAGAAATTAAAACACTTGAGGAAAGACCTCAAGCATGCAGACTAGATCATTTATAGAGGATTTGAGAGGCACAGAGTAAGAAGGGCACAGGATAAGGCAACGTGGATTAGTTGTAATCTGTACCAAGGGAAGAAATATCTACCTAAATTAAATCAGATCTTCATTGAAATACAGAAGTTTATCTTACCTAGACCCTCTTCTAAGGAATTTGAGGCTTTTTACAAATCTCATCTTTCACATCCTCAAAAAGGTGTATGTAAATAAAAGCTGTTTCATCTGTTTTACATATGGAAACACTGAAAAGAAGGAAAAGTAATTTTTCTAAGTCATTCAGTTACTCACTATAACAATCAGACTTGAAATTGCATCTCCAGTTCATCACTCCTTTAAATAAAAGGAAAAGAAAGAGGGGGGAAAAAAACCCTAGAGAATGGCATCTCCCAAAGATTTTTTTCATTAGAATTTTTTAAGCAAGTATTTTTAAAAAATGAAGTTGAAATTATATTGATGAAAATGAAATGACTTTACTAAATGAACCCTGCAAGTATACAATTCACATTTTGTGTTCGTTATTCAACAGAGAAACAAATGAGATTTCACAGACATCCAGTTATTAGCACTTTGATGTGTTTTTAGAAAAGACTGACCAAATAAGTGCCCTTTAATTACACAAATGCACTCTGTCCCTCAGGGTAATGAAAGGGAGAAAAAATTTCATTTATAAATTGTTCTAGGTTTATTTTTTTTAATTAAAAAAATTCTCAGTAGGTTGGTATATATGGCTTGTTATCAGGCTAGTAGGCACTAGTTACATCTTTCAGATGGAGATTTTAAAAGCGTGATCACAATTAAATCTTTTTTATAACAATGCAAATCATCCTGTCCTATATAGAACATGTCTTCCCTTTCTATACTTTTACAAAATATACTAATTATCAAATTTAGTTTGAAAATAATCAAGAGACCCACTGAAATAAGGATGTTTAGATTTTATGCAAGTTACAACCTAGCAGTTTCTTCACTTGTAAAATGAGGGGTTTGAATAAGTTTTCCAAAGGTCCTTCCCACTTTAAATCCCATGATTTAGCACATCCTATGATATAATCATATTAAGGTTAAAATCACAGAATGTTGGGAATAGAAGAGACTTGATATATCATGTAACCCAGCACTCATTCTGCAAAGGAGAAATCAGACACAGAGGTTAACCAAGATGACAAAGTGATAGTGCAAATAAGAATTCCCCTCCAAAGTATTATTATTAGTGCCATTAATAGTGTCACAGTTGTATATGGTGTTTTACAGGTACAAACACTTTATGTGCATAATTGTATTTAATCCTTTTAAGAGTCTGGTGAGGTAATTAACACAATTACTATCTTTCCCATTTTACCAAAGGTAAGATTGAGGATAAGTGGTGATAGATGATTTGTGTATGGTCACATGAGTAATGAATGGTAGAGTTCATTCACACCCAGGGTTTGTTTTTACTGCAAATTCAGTACTACTTCCATGATAGCACTTTCCCCTTTATGAATTATATTGTACTGTGGTTTATGTAATGCATTGGCTTGTTGTACTGTTGCTTTATGGTAACTATAGGAATTAAGATTCTCAAGTCTAAAGAGAAGAGAAAGGGAATATATGTATTTGCAATTTGCAAGTAACATGTGAATAAATGGCTTTGTCACAAACTGCCGTATAATTGGAGAGAACAAGACATGACAAGATTGTAATCTTAAATTCAGTGGCTATGGCAAGTTGGTTTTAAAGAAGGTAAAAATATAATGTATATGAAGTGCATACTTTAAGAGAATTCTTGCTAAACCAGATATCCACTTGTATCAATCTAGCTTTCAATGAGTCAAAGATGGAAGCAGTGTGAAGAGGAAAAAGTCTTAAAAGAAAGATAAAGATTTGTGATGGGGGAGGGGGGTGGCTAGGTGACAGAGTGAGTAGAGTACCAGCCCTGTAGTCAGGAGGACCTGAGTTCAAATCCAGCCTCAAAAACTAGCCATGTGACCTAGGGCAACTTACTTAACCCCAATTGCCCTCCAAAAAGCAAAAAGAAAAAAAAAAGATTTGTGATAGAACAAAGAATTCAGAGAGCACAATGGAACCGAATACCAGAATAGAAGGACCCTCATTAATCTAAGGTAAATGAGGGTGAGGGAGTGAGGAAAAGTAGCAAAGAAAATGGGGCTTTCCCCCTTCAACCTGTGATTTTGCACCCTACAATTAAGAGATCAGGAGATGAAATAAAAGTTTGCTAGCCATGGGAGGGACAAATACCAACGGGTAGGAACTCTATTTCAGTGAATGCCTATTAATAAGTTTTGTCTCAAATCCCAAAGAATATAGGAGATAGGAGTGGGTATGAGAGTTAAAAAAATCTGTGTGATTAGGACTGAAGGGACCTACTTAAATTCACACTCCATATCATTTTCCTTGCCCAGTCCCAGGATGGTAGAAGATAGTTGAAGAACAATGATTCCAATATGCCTTGCATGCAGTTGACCAGGCCTGGTAACTAAGTGTGTTGTTCTGGTTTGTTTCATAGTGGTAATGGATTGCTGTATCTGTGTTGATATTCTCATCCTTCCTAATAAGTAACTTCTTCAGGTCTTGGCTGGGTAATAGTGATAAGGAAGGGTGGTAGTACTATTGGTTTGCTCCCAACCTGTCAAGGGAGCAAGTTTACACAATTCATAAAGTTATTACACATAGGCATCCCAGATTATATACTTCATGTACCTACTTTTTAAAAAGAAAGTAAGAATGTGTGAAAGTTCTCAGTAACCAAATTTAAAGAATAAAACTGACTTTCATTCAGAGGAAATCCATGCAATGTTGCTCATAGGCACAGATGTTGGGATTTTTATAGCTCTGTACTAACAGAAATTTTAACCAAATATAGGTTTTAGTAACTGGAATTGTTACAGAATATGTTCTCAAACTTAATGAAACAAAAAGGAGCAATAAAGTATCTAACATTTGGCCCAAGTGATAAACCATGTTCTCCTGCATGTATTTAAAGTTGCTTTTCATGTCTTTTAAAAAAAATAAGTTAAAAGTTCCTAAAAGTCAAAATGTTCTGGCCCAAATGACCAAATATTATCCCTCAAAAAAGAAAATAAATTAGTACATTTTCTCAGGGTGTGAGGCAGAATAATACATCTCTTAAAAAACATTTCCCGTCTTTAATGGTGTTTAAAAATTTACTTCCTTCCTTATGATTCAGTGGAACAACTTTTGGCCATACTAATGAAAAAGTAAAAACCCATTTCTCGAAGTGAAATTTAACCCATTTATTTCCTTTCAAAGTAAAAATGTTGATTTCTTTTTAATTGAAAGAAAGGGAGCTTCATTTTAAGAACCTGAAAGATTTAACATGCAGTACAACAAGATACATTAGCCTCCAAATCAGAAAAATCTTGATTCAAGTTCTATATCTAATACACTGGCTGTATGACCTTGGGCACATCACTCAATCTCAGAGAATCCCATGCATCTCTTTTTAAGACTGTAAGGTACTGATCTGTACCAGTAGAAGAGTTTCTTACGTGGAGCTTCCCACACCACTGAAATCACAGGTCCTTACAGAAGCAAAGACCAAGAAAAAAAAAATCAACATGCCAAGACTTTTTTCCTGTCCCACCTCTCACCTCCCTATCCCTGTTTCACTCTTGTTCTTTTATAGAACTATTTGTCACTGTCATTCATTACTGACCATTAAATATAAACTTGGTAACATATTTTCATTTTATTAGCAACAAGAAAAGGAAAGTCAAAGCAAGGGAACCAATATATCTGAGTCAGAAGATCTATTGTCTACATATGTCAACGAAGACGAGTCACTCCTTTTCTCTCGGCCTGTTTTCTCATCTGCACAATGAGAGGAGTAAATGCTATATGGTCTTTATCATCTCTTACAGATCTAAAATCCTCTGCTCCTAGGACTATGCAGTTTTCATTTTAAGAATTTTATGAGGAAGGAGATATTTTAAATTCATGATAGCTATCATAGCATAGTGCTGGAAAATGAAAAATCAAGAATCCCTAGGTGTTGCAAAGAGGTTACTAAATTATAAGCTTATCTTTTATAAAAGAAAACCTTAAAAGGAAAAAGGATACATAAAACAAAATTGGTTTGGTTTTCAACACAGAACTTTTCCAACATTTAAAAAACTTAGGTAGAGGCATCTATCATTTTATTACATTGACAGAAGTGCCTAGTACAAGTTGGCCTACACTAAATTTCTGAGAGTTTACTTAGGCACATGTATTGTAAAGGGGGCTGAAAGTTTAAGTCTGGGTTTCTATATATATTACAGCAAAGATTATTCTAGATTTTATCCTTTTCCTTTGTGTGTTAGGGAGCGTTCTCTACTTGCCTGAACACGATAACATGAACCTTAATTAAATATTGTTTGTAAAACATTACAGTAGCAGAAAGGAATTTCTTGCTGAAGGCTTATTTTTCACTTTTCTAATTACATCCCACTTCAATCCCCTCCCCTGTTCCCTGTTCCTCTCAATATCTAGTACATGAAGACATTTGCAACGAAACCCCACTAATGCACTTGATTATCCTTCCCATATAAAAAACATTTGCTGCTATTCTTTCCTCAGTTTGTGTCCTTGGATATGTTCCATTCTAGAAGGAATTT
The DNA here is from genome assembly GCF_028583685.1 of Petaurus breviceps papuanus. Classification (NCBI taxonomy): domain Eukaryota; kingdom Metazoa; phylum Chordata; class Mammalia; order Diprotodontia; family Petauridae; genus Petaurus; species Petaurus breviceps. The sequence goes on from NW_027187345.1 coordinate 11,595,463, forward strand.
TTAGGGAACTACCATTCTTCTCACTGGTATATAATCACCATAATGCATCCAGATGAAAATGCCACTCATTAATTTGTACATGCCTTTCAAATCTGGAGTTCAAGTTGTAAGAAAGAAAATAATGACTACAACTCCCTTTTATATACAGCAAGCAAATACGGCCTGAAAAATATTGGCCTGGGGAAAAAGGCCTAATTACATATTTTCTAAATCACATCTTCATTCATGCTTCCTATTCATCCTTAAAGAGAGTTCTGCCAGGGAATCTAAGCTAACAAGAAAGGATGGCAAGTTTTGGGATCCAAAGAAAGGGAAAGTCAAGCTTTTGGAGGCAATGGTTTTCTATTTCAGCAGAAGGTAAATATTGTACATTTTCTTGGGCTAAGAAATACGCTTCAATAGACAGACATTTTTTTTTATGGACCCTCTCCTCTGAAGATCAAAGATTATATGTAAACAAATTGATATTTCAACATCTCTAAGTTTGAGTTCTTAAGAGAAACAAACAAAAAAAAATCCTATGGGCAGCTAGGTGGCACAGTGAAAGGGCCCTAGAGTCAGAAGGATTTGAGTTCAAAACCTGCTTCAGACACTTAACACTTACTAGCTGTCTGACTTTGGACAAGCCACTTAACCCCAATGGCCCTGCCTTCCTCCCTCCAAAAACACACAAAAAAATTGTCCTAAATCTCCTAAACTCAAAATTTTATGGGGAAAAAAGTAGTATATAATTTAATCTTCCCCTTAGGATAGGGTGGGGTGGCCAGTCCTGTGATTTTTATCAATATGAGAAATTCTTATCTCCACTGATACAGATGAGAAATTCCTCTGAATTCCATAGGCTAATATAGTTGCCTGGGGTCACTGAGAGATTAACTGACCTCCATGTGGTCATATTTCTACTATGAATCTGATACAGGATTTGAATCTAAGTCTTCCTCACTCCAATACTGGTACCCTAGTTACTACACCATATTGCCTTTCAATCTCTCCTTATGAGCTGTGAAAATATTGATTTAAGATAATTCTTGTAGCCCTGGTACCATATTTCCCTCAAACACTGCTGATAATTGTCAAAATCATATGGGTTTCAAAAGCATATGGATGAAAATATTGTTTTGAAATGGTTACATTTCAAGCTTATCTTCAAGGTCCTGTTCCTGTTAGAAAGTGGGAATGATAATTTAATTTCTCTAATACTGTTCAATGTCAAATCACTTTGACTTTATGACAAAGGAAAAATAAGCTTCAAGAGGGTTCATGCTGCAGAATTTCTGTCTCTCATTTAGCTTTTTTTTAGCTATAAAAAATTTGGTCTCCAGTAAACCCACCTGCTGCTCTTCTCCCTATGCTCCTTTCATTTAACAGGGCCTTCATTTAGATAGATCATTGTATCATTTCAAATTTTAATAGAGGCAAGAAAAAGAAGAGAAATTATTTGAGATACTTAAACTGGATCCAGCATAATAAATTCGAAATGAATGAAAACAGCATTATTTTATTGAAATGCATAATCAAGCCTATCTCATGATGTCTATGATGAGAATGAACACTGACCTTTTGGGAAATTAAGTCTTTACATAGAAACCAGCTCTACAGAGGCAGGCAAATGCATGCCTGCCTCTGACCTTAGCACCGCCACACTCGTCACACCTGAAAATGAGATTTGATGCAACCCATTTCATGAACCTTTATTAAACACCAAGAGACACTATAATCAACACTAGGGACATAAATCTGAAAAACAATATAGCCCCTGCCCCTGAAGAGCTTACAGTTTGCGGAGGAAGGAAATAAATGTTTACAAATATGTATGATACAAAATAGAACGTGATAGGACTAAAAGAGAGGTCTAGACAAAATGCAGTTAAGAAACTGGAGATCTCAAATGTGGACTCATTTATAGTTACAATAAATTCTGGTTTTAGTCCAAATAAATACCAAATCTGTCCCTTGGCAAAAAAAAAAACCTGTCCCCCCCAAATGCAAAAATTCTAATTAATTTGGGGGAAAAGTCATAAAGGGTTGAACATAAGACACACGACTTCTTTAGAGGACTAGTTCAACGTTTTAAAGAACTTAATGTCATTGTATTTAAGGAAAAAAACAGTAAGTATGATTTCCCTAAGTATCTAATATTCCCTGAAACTAAATTATTTGAATCAATTAGATCACAGTAGCAGTAATGAACTCAATGCTATCCTAGTGGCCTGAAAGTTACTGTGCTTCCCTTTGCACTCAACTGAATCCCAGAGAGCAAAAGGCATGGAGGAGAATTCGGCTCATTGCATAACATTCTTTGCCTCCCTATTTTCTCTGATCTTAAGAGCATAGAAACTAGAGCTAGAATGAATCTCAGAGGTCATCTAAACCAACCCTTTACCTATGAAGGAGTGTGCTCTACACCCTTTCCTAGTTCCTTCTGGTTCCTGACAATGCTAATGAGTTTATACTTATTACCTAGGGCCAGATATTTCTCAGCAGGATATTGAAGATGATTATGGAGACTAAGAAGAGAAATTTTTTTCTTAGATATTATTACCTTTATCATTTACTAGCATCTTTAACCCTCTGTTAATATTGTCTTTTGGTTGTTCAATCGTGTTCAAATCTTCATGACCCCATGGACCATACCATGCCAACAATGTCAATGGGTTTTCTTGGCAAAGATACTCGAATGACTTGTCATTTCCTTCTTCAGTGGATCAAGTCAAACAGAGGTTAAGTGACTTGCCTAGGATTATACAACTAGTGTCTGAGGCTGGATTTGAACTCAGGTCTTCCCAATTCTAAGCCCAACACTTTATCCACTAAGACATCTAGCTGCCTTAACTCACTATAAAAGCATGATTAGCAAAAATGGCTACCACATCAGAAGGCTTCAATTGAAGAGTTAAGGACAAGAAAATAAATCCACAAGTATAGGCCTTCATTAAGAAACCATGGGGAAAGGACATGTTGTACTACGGAGTGGGTCAAAGTACTCAGAACTTCTGGCTTCTTGGTAAGTAGGATGAGGTCAAATATTAGCACAGAATAATTGACTCCTGCTTTCCAGTCAACTGCATAGGGTATGCCTGTGAGCCTAAATAAATCTCATCTGTCTAAAATGACACAGAAGTTAGGAGGAAATACCTCCCCTTCCCAAAATATCTTTAGTTTTATCCATGTGTCTATGCATTACAATGCCTTATGTGCAGAAACACTGCCTTCACTAAACTATTCACCCTAGAAGAGCATAAGACAAAATGAAACTATTTAGAAACATAAAATGTAAGAAATGGAAACGATATCAACGACCTGAAGGAAGTGACTGAATGTCTCTGGGTCTCATTTACCTCATCTGGAAATAACTCTGTGTACAGTAGAGCACCATTGAGCTTCATATGAGCTAATGATATCATCTAGCCCAACCTTCTCACTTTATAAAGGAGAAACTGGGGCCCAGAGAGGGGAAGAAATTTTCCCCAAAATCTCACTGCTAGTTAGTAACAAAGCTTCTACATTTTTCATCATTCTACAGCCTAAGGCTATAATATAACCAGGATGAAATTCCTTTCTAGCCCCCGGCACATATAACACATTTCTTTAGCAATTTAAGTTGTACAGAACACTTTTCCTCAAAACAGCCTTATGAAATAGGTGGTGTAAGTATGACTATGCCCATTTTACAGATGAGGATATTAAAACTCACAAGATGAGGAAGTGACTTGCTCATGGTCACCCACACATCTAATAAGCATCAATGCTGGGACACAAATTCAGGTCTCCAGATTCCAAATGTACACGGGTCTTGGTTATTTCCACCTTTGTATTTATGATCAGGTTATTCTTCCTTCTTTGGATATTTTAATATAACATTTTCCTTTATAGAGAAAAAAAAGTGTTGAAGCTAAAAGAAAAAAAATAACTTATCTAGAGTGATCTATTTATACTCTAAAGCTAATAACCTATTCCTTTTACTGTGATTAATAAGCTATTTTTCTAAAATCTTAACTAGTATCAATCAAGTCCATCAATTTAACCTATTTCCTTTTAAACAGTCAAGAGTTTGCAGAACTGGGTGGTAAAAAAAATCCCCAAATAAGAACTTGGATGTATTGCCTTTTTGTTTCTTGCTTTTTAGAAATTAGCACCCAGTTATACAAAGTTGATTAGTCCAGAATTTTTCCAAGCATAAAAGTTTGGCCGATGTGTATTTTTTCCAGGATCGTCATCCATTTTCCCTTTTTGAAAGAAAGGCACTATCTGTGGCCTTTTCCAGTCTTCAGGCACCTCACCAGTCCTCCACGAGTTCGCAAAAATGATATCTAGCGGTTCTGTGATGACTTCGGCCAATTCATTAAGTACTCTAGGATTCCAGCCATTGGGACCTGTGGATTTGAACATATCTAGGTTATTTAAGTTATCCTTTCCAGTTTCTCCCCTATTCCAGTTTGGCTTCCCATAGTTTTCTGTTCCTGTTTTCAGGTGACACAAACTTTTTGTAAAACATAGAGGTCTGAAATTAAAATATCTGCTTGGTTTCTACTGTTAATAGTTTTCACAGCTAGTAAAATATATTTACTATATATTTTACTATCTAAAAGACTATGACAAAAAGGAAATATTTCTTTGTTATCCCTTAGGGTATGACAGAAAAAATACAATTTTCAATGTGTTTCTTTTTATATTTCTTAAGATTTATCAGTTATCCACAAGGAAATAGAAAGCATACAACGATGAAATTCGATTACTCTGCAGTTAAAATTTTGAAAGTCACATCACTGCAGAGAACTATCTAGCAGTTTTAATTAGCACCCTATCCATCAACATTCTGAAAGACCCATATTGTGCTATTTCTGCCAGTAACTTCCAATGGAAATTAAGTTTACAAATGTCAAGATAAATCATATATAAGTCAGGTGCTTGTGATCACAATTCTATGAGCAAAACAGCAGTCACTATTCCAAATAACTTAAACATTAATGACATTTTAAAAATCTGTAATGAAAAATATACAATTTAAAATACATAATATGTTTTAAAAGTATACTCATGTGAGAGCCTGAAATGGCTGTAAGATTTTTTTCTTTAATACAGATACCACTGAGATTTCATTTGCTATGTGACTATCAACACTGATGTTTTCAAAGTTTATCTCATTCATTTTCTCAAAGAACTGTTAGGTGTTGACAGTTTTAACCCCTTCGCTTTCTCCATGATCTCTGTAAAATTGAGGAAAAGCCACAGATAACATTCTGCTGCCTGTGATGGCTGAAATAAGTGCTAAAACTCCCTGGAAAGTTAAAAAAAATGGCACAAAAGGGAAGAGGGCAGAGAAAGACCAGAGTGAGAAAATAAGGCTATTTTACACAATCTTGGGACTATTATTAGGATGCACAAATTTGGGTGAGAGTAATACAATTAAAGTAAAGAAAGGAAAGTATTAATTGGAAAAAATATGTAAAAGGCAAATTGCCAATATTTTCCTGACCCAGATTTGGTCAAATAATGATAGCTTCAAATATATCTGCAAAATGCTTTCTGTGAATAGTTATTTTTTTAAATCCTTAAAAAAAACAAACCACCTGCATATTTCTCTACGGTATTAAAATTTGTTTCTGTACATGCCATTTACAACCTAACTCAAATAGCCACCTGCTGATGGCAATATGTTAACTAATACGTAGTTATTAATTAGTTTGGGTAATATGCACATCATCAGCTCATTAAACCTAAATGGAGAGATGTTATTACAGTACATGCCCAATATGTTTCCTTCTCCAAAGTATCTGGGTTTTTTCATATTTATTTTATTTGACAAATGATAAGTAAGCATTGTATAACAGACCGAGGCCAGCCTTGGAGCCAAAATGATCTGGGTTCAAGTCCCACCTGTGACAGATGCAGGCTGTGTGACCATCAGCAAGTCACATGACCTCACTGAGACTCAGTTTCCTCAACTGTAAAATGGAAATGACACTTGTAGTACTTACCTCACTGAGAATGAAGAGGGACAAATGAGATATTTTCAAAACGCTTGGCAAATTCTAAATCACCATGTATTTTCAAGTCAATTATCAAGTCAACAAGCATTTGTTAAGTGTTTACTATCTAAGAAGCACTATGCTATGTGCTGGGCATAGAAAGAAAGGGAAAAACAGCACCTTTGCTCAAGGAACTTACATTCTAATGTCATCGCTACTTTTAAAATTTAAAATGTTAAACATGCCGCTCTTTAACCCTGGTAAATGGATATGACAAGCTACCAGGATAACGCTTTATCTAAATATTCCTACAGTAAATTATAAAGAAAAAATGGGGAAAATTCTTTTACTTTACTAAACCTAGGAGTATGGCCATAGTAGGAGACAGAAAACAAAAGGAATACAGACATAACTAAAAGAAAGTTTCAAGTGTTATTAGAAATGTTTTCTGTAAATGTAAGAATTGAAAGATAGTCTACCAAGTAACCCAGTTTATTTTATGGACTAAGACTCTTCAATCTCCTGAAGGCAGAACAAATGGAAATGACCTGTAGCTACAAGCAGGAGGGATTTTAGTAAATTAGGAATGAGGATATTAAAAAAGAACAAAAATAGGTTACCAAGAAAGAATGGTAAGTCTTGAGAATGGTTTTTAGAGACAGCAGAGATTTTTTGATTTTTGTTTTAGTCCCTTCAAAAGGCAGGAGAATGGAAAAAGACAGAATTTAGCACTAGAAGGGACCTTCAGAGGTCACCTAATCCAATCCCTTCATTTTACTGATGAGAAAATTTAGGCCCAGAGAGATCAAGGTTCTTGGTCAGAGTTGTTCAGGTAAGAAGTAGCAAAGTAGGGATTTGGACCCAAGGTCTCTTTCTGTAAATTCAGTGCTCTTACTGCTATCCCATGCTGATAACCAGTCACCTGCAGCTCTAAAGCATAGAAAGAAAATACTTCCCATTATGTAAGTGGACTAAATACACCCTCCAAATTATGATTATCTAAAGACTTCAATCATACAATTAGTTCACAACCAAGGCTGCAAAGTAATAGTCATGTGTGGTTTAACCAAAAAAAAAAAAAAAACAACATGGATAGATAGATGGAGATACACACACATATATGTGTGTATATATGTATGTGTATACATATATACATATGTATATATGTGTGTGTATATATAGATATGGATATATAACCAATGTCACTCCATTTCTGAGAGTTTTAAGATTTGATGGTAATCTCAAAATCTTGTAGCAATGATTGGCTGATTGAACCTTGCTTCACGATCACAGAAAAATATTTGAGATTAATTCCTTTTGTAAATGCTCTGCTCACATTCCAGTGGCAGATACCAAATGTGAAATCCTAAAGCTGTCTTGATAGATTCTGCACTGCCAACAGAATAGAAATGAACCTCTTTGATTCTGACAGTCTTTAGGGGATAACTCCTGAAAATTGCTAAAAGCAGAAAATCATGTGCTGCAGGGAACATCCTAATTTCAGAAAGCTGCCTCTCCCACCAGAAATTTACATACTTCATTTCACACACACACAGCCCTCCCTTCAAAAATTACCTACAATTCTCTAACAAAGGAAATAAAGTTCTTTCTTCACTCAGCCAAGAAAAATAATAATTTGTTCAGAAGCATTTATATTCTTCTTCCTCAGCTACACGATTAGGCTGGCTTAAAAACCATGAAAGTAATTACCTTAAGTCTGGTCCTTCCTCAAATCCCATGGAATTCAACTGCTGGAACATTAAATACAGGCTTGGATTTTTATTTTTAAATATTCCTAGAGTTAATAAATATATTCATGCATGCATAAACAAATTCCATTGAGTAAAAAATTAATGCCAATAGCTTACAAACTGTATTGGGCACAATTCCTATCTCTCCTTGTCCAGGAAACCACTATTCAACTTCCACTACTCAGAGCCCATCTATTTTCTCCTACTACTTGGGTTTTGGTTTTTGTTTGTTTGTTTTTGTTTTTATTTTTTTTTGGGGGGGGGAGGTTGGTGAGAGGTCTATGGGAAAACCAAACTCAACAGTAGTGTAGGAAAAAGAGCATGTTTCTCATTCCCCTGACCTCAGTCACATCAGTAGCACACAGTGCCCTCCACTGGGATGCTTTGGTGTGACTGGGCAGCATAGAACCACTACACAGATGACAGCTTGAAGACTGCCTCCTTTTGTTCCACCCAGACTGCTTACTCTCCTGTGTTCTAGAAGTCAAACCCACCTGTATAAGCTGCCCAGCCACCAGCTTATTGCTACTTAGCTTGGGTCACATATGAACTCCATTCTTGTGTTGGGTCACAGTGTTCCAAGGTTTCATTTTCTTAGTTGGGGAGAAAGGACATTGAGTCCAATATGCATATATACATTCAGTAAATTAGTAATCTATGCCAAAAAATGCAACTTTGTAGCTGAGAAAAATAAAATGTAAAAAATCAACTTATAAATTACCTCCACTGGGTATATTTTTACAATGCTTTATGAAACTGAGGTTTAGTGAGGGGAAATTATCTGCCTAGGGTCACTTGAACTTGTATCCAATATGACTATGTCTAATTTCCTTTCTATAACACCACACAGCCTCTACACTTAAAAGAAGATACTAGATTTATTTTTTCAAGCTGCTTTCCAGAAACTCCTATTCTTCACTTTGACCCTCAAGTACTTCTTTTGATGTGAGAATCCCCTCCCAATTCAAGACTGAACTGGAATTTAAAGACCAAATTTTTTAGTGTTCATCCTCCTATGGAGATGATATTGTTCTAAAGGATACATGCCAGTTGTACATGAAGATTTATTTACCGATCCGAAGCCTTCATTTTGGTTACCTTGAGAGGAATAAGAAAAGAAAAAGAAAACCTAACCAGATAATCGTCTATTTCTTTGTTTATTGTAGTTTAGTAATTTTTCAGTCATGTCTGACTCTTCAAGATCCCTTGTGGTGTTTTCTTGGCAAAGATACTGGAGAGATTCACCATTTCCATCTGCAGCTCATTTTACAGATAGGGAAACTGAGGTAAAGAGGGTTAAGTGACTTGCCCAGGCTCACACTGCTAATGTGACCCCTTCTTATCAAAGAGTATCCTATTGGACTTAAAAAATCATGCTCCCAGGATAGCTCAGTTTTCATGCTCATTCCCTACACCAATGGACAGAGATCTTTATTTTTCTCTTGAAAGAGCGCTTCTGATTGGGTGACACAAAAGACACTCAAGTTGGCTTGACTCAGGCTAGACTCTGTTATTCTATATTATTATTCAACCATAGATAGCATTTGTAGAGTTAGGGTTTGCAAAACACTTTACAAATATGTCCTTTTATCCTCATAGCAACCCTGAGATATAGGTCTGCTTTTATCATTTTATAGATGAAGAAACTGAGATTTAAGAGAGATTAAGTGATTTGCCCTGACTTATACAGGAAGGAAGTGTCTGAGGCTGGATTTGAGCAGGTCATCCTGAATCCAAGTGCAAAGTTCTATCCTCCCTGCCACCTAGCTATAAACACCAAGACTCTGGGACAAAGAGACCCTAAGTGCTCCCTATTTTTGTAAATATCCAGCATAAAAATATTTACATGGGGACTACTAGCAGGAAGATTAATTCGCCTTCCTTTTAGCTATAATCTTTTTGAGTGCAGGAGCCATGCATCTGTTCATTTTTCTGATCCTCTGTATCTTGCTGTTCAGTCATTGAGGTGGCTCCAAATCGTGACCCCATGAACCATACTGTCCATGGGATTTTCTTGGCCAAGATACTAGGGTGGTTTGCCATTTCCTTCTCCAGTGGCTAACATAATTTAAGTGAGTTAGTGCCCCACCTATAGTAATAATAATGGCTGACATTTGTATAGCATTTTAAAGTTTGTAAATTCCTTTATATGCATTAACTCAATTCTCACCACAACCCTGTGAGGCAGTTGCTATCAGTAGGCAGTTTTATGTATGACTGATGCATTCCAATTTTAGTAATATTTATATAAATATCATCTCTTTAAATCTCAATTTAAACTGTAGAATGGGAATGAGACATTTGCCACATACTTCACAGGATTATTACAAGAGAAAAGTCCTTCATAATCTGTGGATCACTATAGAGAGGTGAACCATTACACCCAATAAATGTTCAATGAACACTTAATTGAATTAGTTGGTGCCCATATTTCTATCTGGGAATATTTAAAAGAAAGAATTTCCCAAGAACAATTAATATTAAGAATTTCGGGGGGTACCTAAAATTTTGCCTAATAATATATTTTGTCTTGTTTCCTTCCATTAAAAAAAAATCAATTCTTGTTAAAAATTTCAGCCAGTTCTATTTAAGTATCCCATCTGTCCTCATTCATGGCATGCCCTTAGTAAGTACCAATTTACTACATCTGTCACTGGAACAATTAAAGGCATTGTAATAAATGGGACTGACTTTCAACACCTTGTTTCTCTACCCATGTGGCTTCTAATCTTCACTCATCACTTATCTGTAGTGTTTCCACTGCGGGAAGATAAACTGGTGATACTTTAGCTAGGATTATAGAAGGTTCACCTGTTCACTAGTTGTAAGACTCTCCACAATGAACAAACAAAAATTAAACAATCTTTGTTAATAGGGTCTTAAGAGTTTTGCCAACAAAATGCATACTAGAAAATCCTTAAATTTTTAAGATACTTTATCATTCGGTACCCAGAACTTTAAAATTATATTCTCCCACATATATTGAACCAAATTCTCCTAGTCATAAGCTTTTCCCTTGACTATGATTTGAAAGTTATATACATTACTGTAGGGTAACCTTTCCTAATTTTTCTTTAAATCTTTATTTGGCATTTAAAGATTTTTGTAAACTAATATATAAATGTGAGACACTATCAGTGCAGGAAGAAAAAAAACTTTCCATGTTTTTATAACTAATTAAAATTGGAGCATAATATAAACATAGAAATATGGTCGTATATAGAGGCACACAAATACCCTGTGTTATATATTCCTATAGATATATAAACATAAACATACTTTACAAAAGTACAATAGTATTTATGTGAGGCTACTAACAATAAGCTATTAAAAAACTGTCTCCATGCTTCCCCCCTCCCAGGCTGTCTGAAATACCGATAAAGTCCTTCAACCAGCTATGGACCCATTTTTTTCTGCCCATTGGACCATGAATTTCTGCCCATTCAATAAAGCCCTGCTCAAATGCCAACCTTTCCAAGAATTTTTTCTTCTCTGATCCTCTTTACTTGCTTCCCCCACCCAAAGACCTCACAAAGCACTTGGTCTTATAACTCTCAAATGCACTTATGATATACTATATTATAGTTATCTGCTCTGCGAGAGCAGAAACCGTGTCCTATGTCCCTATCGGTGCAGAATGAATTAACATAGATGTTCTTGGTCTCTGTCCTATGGAATCTCTCCCACTAGATACAACTAAATTTGATGTCAAAGGAGTTATGTCCCTTCTTCAAGTTCCTTCAAGGCAAAAACATATACGGTTTCTGCTGTACACCCCAGATACCTATTTTAGCTCCTTTTCACACAGCAGGTGGTCTATAACTTGTTTTTCAAAAGCATATGGTTTTGGAAAATCTGCATCTTTATCCCGACTTTACTCTAGACTCTACAATAACCCAGAAACCTCTTGTCCTGGAAGTCCAATTCAGCCCTGGAATTCACACACTAGAAGTACTTCCACTCTTGGAAACTCTGCCTCTGACTGGATGGCTCCTCCTGGAACCTCCATGAAGGGGAGTCCAAGGCGGCTATGTATTCTTTCCTTTCCAGGCTCTATTCTGGACTTTGCCTAATGTTCTTTTCCTTGGTGTCCACCCCTGCCTCCACCACCCTTTCAGCTTTGTTTTTTGGGCTGTCTTCCCCCATCAGAATGTAAGTTCTTTGAGAGGTTCCTTTCTTCTTATATTTTTATTCCCAGATTAATACCTGGCACATAGTAAGGCCTTAATAAATGCTTCTTGACTGACTGAGCACTGAGAGGAGTCCAAAAACTGTAACAACCTACTTAGTTGTTACCAAGTGCAACTTAGGTCCGTTTAGAAGCAAAGTACTTTCTAAATTCTATACTGCTATATTTAGCACTCTACAACTCACAAAACTTACAATGATTCTGTGAAGTACCTGGTATTCTTACAGAAATGACAAACATGGCATTCAGAGAGGCCAAACAGGTATTGAGTGCCCAGATGGGGTAAGAGTGTGCTGCTGTTGAATCTCACAAAGAATCCAAAGTTCCCGAGTCATGTGCCTGCTTTCTTTCTACATCTCACTCAGATTCTTTTCTTTTCCTTTTCAAGGACTGGGTCTCCATACCTTGCCAGACTGGAAACATGACAATTCACAGCCCAATCTCAATACCAACAAACCGAGCTGGTCATTGCCCCTCCTTAGATATTCTGGTGGCTCTCCATTTTTAGGGGTCCTCCATATTGGTGCCAAACTTAGTGGGGCACCCAATCCCCTTTATCCCTATTGCAGAACTCTCAAATTCAAGCAATCCAGTATTGTCAGCATCCTCCAGTAATAGGGATTACAGGTAAATTGTGCCTTTGATGAGCAATTCATAAGATATCTGCCTTAAGTATAAAAAAAGATTTAGATATGTAGACATTTTATGTGTAAGCAGTGGACTAGAAACATTCTTTTAAATAAGCAGATCATGTGATCATCAATTTCTTGGTATGTATTAGGGGGTGGGGGGCCCCTTTAGGCCCAAAGCCCTCAAGGTTTTGAGAGAAATTATTGTTAATAACCAATAATTTGGGGAGATCCAGAGTTCTTTCCTTTTTCTAAAGTCCTCATTTTAAAAAGAAAAAGTTCAATCTCTTGAATATTATTGAAAATGAGATTGAATTAACTCTCCTTAATCCTGGTCAGACCCCACTCAGCTTTACAAAGCATTTAATCTAAGGTGGGTAAGCCCATTGTGCTTTACTCAAGTTTGGGTGGGGAATAAATTATTTGATTAGATTGCCCAAAATTGGGGGTGGTCTGGGTATAGAGATGCGACTCTGGGCACAGATGATATACTGTGACTCTCAGCCCCTCTTTTTGATATAGCTTATCTCCTGTTACGTTAACCAGAGTTTATTGCCACTCCTCTTCCAAAAGAGCCTATAAACACTGAAAGACACCAAGTGACCATCCTTTTATTAATAATGTGCTGGCTTTAGTAATAAAATGATTAAATTACCCACAAACTATGTCTCTAGAACTTTTTTAATCACCATAGTTTATTAAAAGCAGATTGTAAGCATTTCTATGTCATGTATGTATGTGGAAGGGACAATTGACCATTTTTTCATAACCCTATCATTTATCCCTGAAGGCTGGTTGAATTTTGACCTAACCTAGGAAGAAAAGGGTTTAAGGAGGTTCTGTCCAACCCATAGGAGTTCCAGGAGTCCAATCCAGCCCAGACCTAGACATCTGAAATTGACAGATATAAATTTTCCCAAATTAATTGCACCTCTGAAACAATAGCCCCTAGACTACCAGGTGTGCCACAGTGTGGACCCATACCACCTGCTTGATTTGTCAGACCAAAATTAGAGTTTCACAGGAATTAGCAGGTCTGAATTTCTAGGCTAATAGCTGTTATTTTTGCTGCATTTCTAGCACCTGGCCCACACAAAGGCAAATATTTGCTTTGTTTTGGGCCTCTTGGTACAATCACTGTGCAGTACACTCTCACCCAAAGGCAGACAGATATTTAAGGACAGTCTCCAGAATGAGGCTTTAATAATGCTGCTATGACGTCCTGAAGTCTGTTCATCAAAGCTGTCATTATTTTGAATAAAAGATGAATAATGTGTGCTTTAAGCACTTCATCTCTTCATTAACTCTCTTTTAAAAATTATCTATCATTGTGAAGTATTCCACAAAACATAATTACAAGAAGAATACAAATGTGACAGTTTTTAAAAGCCCAAATCTGATTACCAAGGAAGGCTAAACATGCTGATGCCAAACTGGCTCAGTCCTCCTCTCCCTCCCCCACAAATTTTTCCTAGTTGAGAGGAACCAAAAGTTGAGAGTCAGAGTTTCAACAGGAATCATCTCTTCCAGTAAAATTACAAAACAGTTAGTGTAAGACCAATATCAAGTTATGTTGCATGCAGCAACTGAGAAAGACTGAGCAATAATATCTCAGGAAAGAAAATCTACAAAGAGCTGGTGATTAGCATACAAAAATGCTGCTACCAAATGCCATTAATAGGGCACACCTTGTCTTGTTCTCCACAGATAAGTCTTGCTTTATCAACTTCACTCCCTAATGGCTACTTTCTGTATCCCCCACCATCTGCAAAGATACACAACTGGCACCAGGACATGAATGATCTCATGCAGATTTCAGAGGAACTACAGCCCTAAAGTTAACAAAGATGACATTAATTTCCTGGAATGAATTCTGACCTATGGAAACCCCCTCAAGCACAAACACAGATGCAAAAATGGGCTGACTCTTTCCCTCCCTTCTTTCCTCCTCCTCTTCCACTCCCACTCTCCCCTTTTCTCTCTCCATTCCCTCAAGAGATATTCAAAACGCCCAGGATAAGAAGATGCTTTTGTACCTCTTAGCTGCATTTTCCCTGTTTCACATATTCAAACACTAAGTCTGCCCATATACCAGAATCACATAATATCTCATTTGGAAGAAACCTCTGAGGTCATCTAGTATAACTTATACCTGAACAAGAATCCCTTTTACAACAAACATGAGGAAGCTAGGTGGTGCTGTGCAGTCAACAAAACACAAGTTCAAATCCTGCCTTAGACGTACTAGACTCAGTTTCCTCATTTGTAAAATGTGGATAACAATAGCATCTATGTCCCAGGGTTTTTCTGTGGATCAAATAAGATCCCATAAAGTGCTTTCCAAACCTTAAATAGCTTCACAAAAGCTATTTAATTTAACATGATTATTAATAAGTGGTCAATTTGGTTGTAGCTTCCAGACCTCCTGAGAGGCAAGTCTTCTACATCCCCAGGTAGCCCTTCCACTTCTGGACAGCTTTATAAGTCAGAAAGTTTTTCCTTACCTCCAAAAGAGACCTCTCTGTTATTTCCCAAGCCCTATTCCTATTTCAGACCTTTGAGGCCAAACTAAAAAAAGAAAACATAGTGCGTCATTAGAATTGTGACTAACATTTAAAAGCAACATGTGAATCAGCAGTAATCATATGTAGGAAGAGGTGGCAAAAATACAGATTGTTTCTCAAATTTTCCTCCACTTCTCTTTCACTTTCAACCTTACTTACACTGCATTAAAATGCTACTTTAAAGGTTGGGGGATGGGGAGGCAGAATATTTTTAATCCAACCACATCAGGTATAAAACTATGTTATTTTCAAGACTAAATTCCAAGATGAATAAAGACATTCTGCTGATTTCTGACTATAGACATCTAAGATTAGATATGTCTTCCACATTAACAGTTAGGTTTGAAAATACCTTAGTTTAAAATCACATCTGCTATAATTATAGAGTATTTCATGAGCAACTAAAATACATCACTAAGTCCCAAGGGAATTACCGATTTCAGAATGGAATGGAGAATCAGGAGTCAGAACACCTAGATTTAAACCCTGAACTCCCCATTCTACTCAATCTTTTATTCATCTGTAAAACTGATCTTCCTAAAATGAAAGTATAACTATATAACACCTCTCCCCCCAGTCAATAAACTCTAGCAGCTCACTATTATCAAAGATAAAATCTTCCATTTAGCTTTCACATTCCTTTATAATGTGACCCCTTTTCACCTTCTATGTCTTCCAATACATTACTCATCCCTGTGACATGCAGTGACATTGGCATGGAATGCACCACCTTATCTCCTGACTATGAGCATTTTCACTGGTTCTCTCCCATGACTGGAACTCTTTCCATCCTCAGACCTGTCTCCTGGCTTCATTCAAATTTTACCTAAAGTCTCACCATCTACAAGAAGCCTTTCTCAGATCTCCTTAATCTTAATGCTTAATCCTATATATTACTTGTTTGTACAGTTATTTGCATGTTGTCTTTCTGACTAGAGGGGAGCTCCTTCTGAACTCCATGAGAGTAGGAACTGCTGCATTGTTTTGTTGCAATTCTTTGGGCTGTCCTAATTAATTGCCTAGCACATAATAGGTGCTTAATAAATGTTTGATGACTTAACACAGACCTGTATTTCCTACCAGTTAGTCAAGGGTTGGTATAGTCTTGATTTTGAGTCAGTCACTCAACAGGCATTTATTAAGCACTTACCTTATCTAGGTACTGTGCTAATGTGATTGTACAGTGCCCAAATGTTGACAGCAACGTTCAGACTTAGTGGCAAAGTAGCTATTCTCCAACAGTCACTATAAATGCACTTTATGGTCTCTCAGGTAGTTGGGCTGCTTTTGCAATAGGATGGTTATACTGACCTATATTCACAGGTCTAGAACTGAAAGAAATCTTTGAGACCATTTAGCCTAGCCCTTTCATTATGCAAATGAAAAAGCTAAGACCCAGAAATTAAATTAATTACCCAAGGTCACAAAGGTAGCAGAAAGCAGTAAATTTGGGATTCAAACTCAAGTCTTATGACTCAAATTCAATATTCTTTCCATTTCACCAAGCTGCCTTGTGGATTTTGCTAAATGACCAAAATCACACTCAATAACTAGATAACATTTTCCATGATTTATGCTTTCATTTGAAAGGAAAGCAAAGAGTGGGGGCCAAGCAAAATTTAGGAAGAGACTATTGGTATATCCATGGTATATCCATTTCAAGGTTCAACTCAGTGCCACCTCCTACCACAGGCTATCCTGATAACAACATACATATATAGATATACATATACACACAGATGTGTATAGATATAGATATACACATACACGTACATATAAGTATGTATGCTTTTGTAATTGTGGGTCTCTATCTGCATTATTGGTTGCCACTTTAGAGTATATGCTGTTTCAGCATTACCAAGGAAGGCTAAACTTTTCATTTCATCTTTGTATCCCCAGTGCCTGGCATAGAGTAGATACTTGACAAATAATCTTGTTGAATGAACAAACAATGGGGTGGGAGGTGGAAATCAAAAGAATGATCTAAGGATGGATTTTTACTATGACTCAATCTTCTGCAAGGAAATGTACTTCTGCTGCACAGTATTCAGTCATTTAAATATTCATATTCCTCCTATATAAAATATTTCTTTAAAATGTGAGAATCAATGTAAGAACTATTAGAATCACAATACATTGTTACCTTAAAAGGTGATCTACATCTGATAGCAATGTGTTCAACTATAACCTACAATAACTGGTTATGTTTTACAGGAGACTGAGATGATTTAAAATAACTGGGTTAACCTCCCACTGATGAGATCAAATTAAATTAAGAATTTTGGCAATTATGTCTATGGGCAGACATGAGATATTCTAAGACAGTCCAAGTTAACATCCTGCTGACTAGACATGATCCAATTTATTTTGTGTATAGAAAACAGTGCAAATCTGAAAATAGTTTCAAGACAAACAATCATTTGTTTTTCTAACTCCATAATAGCCAAACTTTCAAGGACATGTTTCTATTAAAATTGTAGGCATTTAGGACATATGAAAAAGTATGGTATGAGAAGCGTAAAAGGAAATGGGAAGAATTCAACAGAAAGTGCACTGAATTAAAAGTCAGGAAACCTGAGTGAGACACTCACTATCTTTGTGACTTAGGTCAAGTAACAACCTGGCTTTAACTTTATCTTCCAAATGAATGGGGCTGAACTGCATGATCTCTAAAGATTTCTTTTGGCTCTGAGCAGCAAAATCTCATTTCTATGCCTTCTCCATAGTATACCTCTGGCCTTAAATTTTATAGGACTCACAGAGGAAACATCAATAAAAATATTTTCTATTTCGATTGTACTCTAGGATTTTCAAGACTGAAAGTTTCCCCAAAATGTTTTCATATATTAACTCATTTGATTCTCACAAGAACACTATAGTGACTCACCCGAGATCACAAAACTAGCTTACTCCATAGTCCAGGCTGAAACCCAGATATCCCGACTTCTAGTACTATACTTTTTCCATAATATCACGTATACCTACCAAAATCACAAAATCCAAAATCACATAATATCTAAAATTTTCAGTGTCAATGTTCTATACATAGGGGGTGCCATCCCATTAAAGTTTGTTAAATAAATGTCTCTCTTTTTTCCTTAACCCACCATGACATGAAAGTACATTTTATACAATTTGTTGTATTTACTAAATAACATTTTAAGGTCATTCTTAATTTTAAAGCAAATGAGTCCAATATCTTATATTACCACTCAAAATTTTAATTGATTTTTACTCATGGATAACAGCACCCATAAATCAACAAAGTCTTAACAGGACCAAACCTCAATTGCATAGTAAGCATCCAAAAAAATAAAGTGCCACTACCATCAAAAAATCGAATACTTCTATTCCAATATTTATACTAGAAAAGCTCTGCCTCATTTTAAAATTCTAATACAGCCTAGAATTCAACCTATATATGTGTATCATTAAAGCATTCCATTTTGCTAGGTTTTAATTTTTTTCTTCCTAATGCCTGAACTTGTTAAGCTAATATACTATGGAGTATTCAAAAGAGCAATGGATTTGGAGCCAAGACTCCAAAGTTCCAAGTTCCAATCTTACTTTTGACATTAGGCAAGTGACAATTGTCTCTGGCCTTCATCTTTAAAACAGAAACAGTAGTATTTGCCTGACAATTTCACAGGGTTGTTATTAGGATAAAATGAAGTAATTTAAGGAGTATTATAAACTCTGAGGCTATATAAATGAAAGCTACTATCACCAATACCTTCTCCCTTCCACCCTCTTTACTATCCCATAAAAAAGAAGCCCATATGTAAGATCCTTTGAAACTACTGTAAATTCTGTCCACCCAGAATAAACACACTTCAATAATTTGTTTGGGGTGGGGAAGTCCCCTTGGATAGATCTTCTCAAAACTTAAAACAAACAGAAACCAGGAGTCAATAATAAACATGCTGAACTGGCTAATCCAATAAATTTTCTTTGACTTGAAATTTATTTCAGAAGGACCAAAGGGGGGACAAAGGGCTAATGTGTATTTGTTAATGTACAAGATTATAATTAACCTAATATCTGTTTCAAATTTACTATTATCTATTAAAGAATAAATAATTTTACAGCCTTCTAATATGTAGCTCTTAAGCTTTAAATCACTGACCATAACTAATAAGCATTTTAGTAGCAAGAGTATCCTAAATACAGTCACAGACTGCAATTTCATCGAATGTAAATCATCATCATTTTTAACGCAAAGGCAACAGCAAATCTCTGTAATTACTGGGTGCATTTTTGAATCACTTTTATTATTACTGCAGTAGCCCCATTAAAAATCCAAAACACTGAACTGCATGGGATATAAAACTGGAATTATGATACACTACAAGCTCTAATTGAAATCCATAAATTTCTACTAGTATCCAAAATTATTTTGTTGCCAAGACTTTCAACTATTGAGAATTAACTTTGAAAGCATTTACTTTATCCAGCACAGTAAGTCAGAGAATTTTTCATTGCTACTGTGAGAAGCAAATTCATGAGTTATATTCTATGAGTTGTTCATTTTTCACTTAGAAAATGACCCCTAAAAATTCAATACAATAATTTCTGAATGAAAAGCCATGAAAAAGATGTATAGAGCAAGTATCAACTAGAACTTTGTTCAAGCCACACCTTTTAATAACCAAAGTTAGGAAAGGTCGTATATAACCTGGTTGGTGTACAGCAGCAACATGAGTCTTATCTCAAAATAATAAAGAGATTCTTGCTATATTGTGCAAGAAGACTTCAGGGCAACATTACTGTTGACATGTATTTAGGTGAGTGGATTAACCAGTTCAGTACCTTCGCTGAACATGGGGATAATCCACTAAGCCTGTTGAAAGGATAACACCAGTTAATATAACTTACCTTTGGTGGCTAGCGAATTAATAACTGACTTACAAGAACTATGAGACTCTTCTGATGAACACTTTTGAAAGTATAATATAGGTCAAATTGTCTCTTACATCTCTCCTCCAAGCACACAAATTTAAATCAACTTCAACAGAATTCAGAAGTGCTGGGCATACGAAAAGCCACTACCAATATTTTTCTCAATCTGTCAACAGTATATATTGTAGAGACAGGGGATCAAAGAATTCCGTATGGTTAGATAATATCCTTTATCACTAAATCATTTGCTACTTATATAGGGTGGCTATATACCTCAGACTCTCATACCATAAGTGTTACCCTGTCAGTACATTAGAATGGTAACAGTTAAAGTTTGTAGACAGTCAAAAATTGTGTGATTTCTATCTCCTATTCTACTACTCCACCAATGAACTGAGGCCAGAATTCAGTAGGAGGAGGTCAGGTTGGCTTGGAGGAATATTCCTAAAACTGAAATGGGAAAAGATGTAACATCATTAAAAATATGTGTGCATGAGGGGGAGGAGAGAAGGAGGGAGAGGGAATTACAATTTCATCTTTTACAAAATTTTTTGCAAGTCTCCAGAGTTCACAATTTCTATTTTGATTAACACTGCTTTATGGATAAGGCTTTTCCAAACTAGTTCTATTAGCAATATAGTATTGTAAAATGAACTGTGACTCTAGAGAGAGAAGACTTGAGTTCAGATTCCACCGCTTAACATTTACTGCCTGTGAGACCTTAAGTAAATTACAGCCTTCTTGGGCATTAGTTTCATCATCTAACATGAAGGGTCATACTACATGGCCTCTGAGGTCACTTCTATCTATAGAACTATGACCACTTTGGGTATTTAGATGCTACTAGCTATAGACAGGCATGCCTTTCTCAGAGGAGAAATGCTAAAGAATCTCAACAGTATTATATTTAAAAAAATTTTCCCCATTTTCAAAGGTTATATTAGAAGGTGTATCAATTTTCATACATTAATTATACTATTTCCATTTCTGTACAAAGTGAGTTTCATTTGCCATTCAAATCGTGTAAACCCTGTAAACTCCCATAAAAATACTTTAATTATTATGTTCATCAATTTCACTAAAACCAAGTTTAAGCAATTTTCTCATCCATGTCATAGGAATTGATATTTCCACAAACTCTGAAGTAACTTTCAAAAAGAACGATGAAAGGCATTAATATTACACTGACTACATTACTTTGAGATGCAGATGAAGTCAGCAGAAAGTACAGAAAACCACTGCTGATGAGTATATTCAGAATTTTTCAAGAGTACTATCTCCTTGATGAAGAATCTCCTGAGAAGCATCCTATGAAGCTAGCTGTTATTATAAAGTGATGACGCATCAAAGCATTTGCTATATTTGCATCATTTAGGAATCATTTGTTTGCAGATATGACTGTCATAAATAAGATAAACATTTTGTACTGCTGGAGTAATATATGAATTTATATTCTTAAATATAAATACACTGGAGGTATTTTAGATTGGCACTTTCCCAGGGCTGCACAGCCAGAGATAGGATTTGAATTTTCTATACCAAGGTCAAGGAAAAAGAACCATTCATTAATATTAAGGAATTGGGAGGGTCCTATAAGTTTGACTTCTCACTTGAGCCTAGACAAAAAAAATTAAAATCATACTGAAGAATGATTAGGATACTTTGAATTAATCATAGAATCAGACTTTCAATTGAGATGACCTCAGGGATCATCTAGCCCCACCTATACCCAATGCAAGCATCCCTTCTCCAACATAGCCAACAAGTGGTCATTCATCCATTGCCTGTCATGCTTCAGTGGGGGTGGGGGGAACCTACTCAGTCCTGAGGCAACCCATTTCACTTTTAGATAGGTCCAATTCTTAAGACATCTTTCCTTACGTGGAGCCCAATTCTGCCTCTACAAAGTTTATCCATTTGCTGTAGCTCTACCATCTGGGACCAAGCAAAAAAAAGTCTAATCACAGACTTCCATAATTTAGTCACAATGAAAGTAAAAAGGAAGAGGAGGGAAGAGTGGTAGCTTATGTTGTTCCGGGGAAAGGAATGTGATACAGATCCCTTCTCTTGTTTCACCAAACAGCTATTTAGAACACAGCAAATCATGAACAGTTGTGTGCCTCCCATTGTTGATGGTTCTCTGCTCATTTGATGCCTTTTTAAAATCCTTTGTAAAAGGAAGCAGGTCCACTTCCTATCCCTATATAAGAGAGACATGTCAGGTTATGTTAGAGGCCTTGCCTATTTTCAAGAGCCCAATGGCAGAGGCAAGAATGCTTCTGATCACTGAGAGAAGCTCCAGGATATCAATCTTAAGCAGCCTTACAAAGGAGTGAATTTGGAAAGTAAGAAAAGGTTAGTAGACATAGGGACAGGAGCTACAAAAGAAAAGGGGGGGCTAGGGAGATTTGAAGGCAGCTCTTGGATGTTTCCCCTATGTCTGTTCCTCCCCGGCCTAGAAACCTCCAACAAATTCCCCCTCAAATGATGTCTACAAGAAAATAGTTTCGGGGCGGCCAGGTAACACAGCGAGTAAGAGCACCGGCTCCAGTGTTGAGAAGACCTGGAGATCGAATCCTGGGCTCAGACACTTAGCACCCACCCAGAAACACCTGGCCGTGTAACCTTGAGCAAGTTACTTAACCCCAATTGCTTAAAAAAATAAAAATAAAAACAAACAAAAAAAAAGGATCTTAAAAAAAAAAAAAGAAAATAGTTTCAAGTCCTCTTGCCATTTGGGTTTGATTTTTACTGGATTCTCTTCAATTTATCAATAACCTTACTGAAATATGGTACCAAAAATCAATACAATATTCCTGTTGTGGCTCTTTCATGGAAGAACATAATGGTACTATCACCTTCCTTGTTTTGGACAATGTGTCTTATATTACCTAAATGAGTCTGTTATCACTTCAGTTTGTTGTGTCATACAATGACGCAGATCGCAAATCATCCGTGTTCATTCATCTGATTTTTTGTCTACATTCAACTGAGTTTGAAATTCAGGATCTATCTAACATACTGTAGGACTTCCTTACTCTTTTCTGATATCTCAAGGATACTAGTGTAATACCTTGGCAGTCTGTGTGTCACTCCTCATTCTTGCTACGTGATCATTCCATATTCTCTTGCTATCATACATTCCCTTGAAGGTACATTTTACTCCTTCTCTCTTTCAAACTTCCTCATTAGTTATTGCTCCAGTCTGTTTATACCTACCCTATACCTCTCCATTACCTTTTTGTGTGATATTAATTTTCAATTCTTTGATACTGCTGTATGTCATATCTTGCTACCATATGGGTAACACCAGTTGATGATATTTAAAAAATAAGTCTTTATTTCCCTAAGAAGCTAGGGTTGTCAAAGATACTTTGTCATTTCTCAAAAGCCACCAATCTGCTTTCTTTCTTCTGTTCTAGCTGGGTGGTCTGTCCCAGACATACATACTGATAGACAAGCCCAAATGTACATCATCACCTGAACAACAGACATTCTTCATCCACTTGATTTTACCTGTGTATATGGTCATGTTTCCTACTATTTCACATGTATTCATTAACCTTCCTACATGGTACCTTCATACAATGAAGTACATAAAAATTATAAGATGTATACCATAGACATTAATTGCCATTTTAAGTCAATCATCAAAATTACTTTTAATTTGATCTTGAAATTAATTGTCACCCAAGTCAGTGACTCAACTTCCACCCCACCTGGCATCAATTTTAGTCCCCACTTGCCTTCCCATTGTCAGAAAAGCAGATTGTAATAGCCACTAAAGGGAATGTTATAACCCATAAAAGGGTTCCTTAAATTCAATCCATACAATGCTGGGAAGCGATATGGTCTGTGAAGGGCACAGTTAATTACTACAGAACCATGGCTTCTATTTTGAAGAAAGGGAGGGGGGTCTACATCTCTCCCCAGAGAACTTCCTTGTCCTTATTCAGGTTTTGAAGAGGCTATTAGCAGCAGGTAGAGCTTAGTAAGACCTTAAAGGATATGTAAGGAAAATGAGGCTAAAAGCAAACAGGAAATGAGAGACAGTACCTAGGAGAAGAGTATTAGTAAATAAAGGCATTGTTTATGTTCCTCTAGAACTATTAATATCAGGCCAAATAAGAAGTAATACACAAAAAGGCTTTCAATTAGGTCATGTAGAAGGACCTCTTTCTTATTATATTCACTTAAAAAAGAATTCTCATATTCTCTCTCTTTTCCTTCTCTCTCTCTCCTACCTTTCCCCCCATAGAATATTTAATATATTTTAATTTGTACATTCAAAAACAGTAGCATTGAGTATATCTAAAAGCATGCCACACTTTAGAAAAATTTTGATACAGCAAATTTGTTCTAAAGATACTCTTGCCACACTGTTTTAATAAATGAACATTCTTAAAGAATACTGGAAAAAGACATGATTCACCATATCTTGTCAAGATAAGTATGTCAATATATGGAATCTAGTAGCACAGGAACATGTACCGATCCAAATTACTGTGCTAAAAAGTAGAAACATATTTAACTTAAGACACACAAAAATAAAAAAAGAAACTTAAGAACTGATGGCATCACTCTAAACTACTTCGCTTCATGATTAATGAATAATTATATCCGTCCTAAAAGAACAAATTATATTATGTTTGATCTTACTGCAAACAGAAATCTAGGGATAGAAGGTAGATTTTCCATGTGATAGGAAGGAAAGATAGGCAACAGACAGCCCATGGGTTCCAATGGGATCCACTCAATGTCAAGAGAATGAGAGGAAGATCAATCAATAAATACTTACTAAGCCTCTATTCTGTGCCAAGCACTAGATGAATCCCTGTAGAGAATTTATGGTAAGACATGAATATAGAACACACAGAGTGAGAGAGAGTGGGTGAATTGCTGTGTCATGGGAGTCATATTGAATGAAAGCAAAAAAATCTGTCAAAGCATCAATGTTCAGGTTCAGCTCCAATCTCTAACCTTCACCTCATGCTTAGGACATGTTCCCACCTCCTCACCTCTGTTTCACAGAATTCTCACTTGCTTAAAAGATGCAACTGAAAGATCATTTTCTCCATAATATGATGCTTTTCCTGATCCCCAAAATGCTAGCACTCTAAGAGCCTCAAATTTATTCTGCATATGCTTATTTATGTACATGTCATCTCTCCCAATAAAACGCAAACACTTTCAGAGTAGAGATTTGGAGTAGGTTTTGGTTTTTGTTGTTTTGCTTTTTGGTTTGTTTTTTTCTGCCATTATATCCTACTGCCTAGTGCAATGCCTAACACACAATAGATGCTAAATAAACGGTTCTTGGTTTACTGATGACAGATGTCCTGTGAAAAGTTAAAAAAAAAAAGTCAGGGGATGGCTAGGTGGTGCAGTGAATAGAGCACCGGCACTGGAGTCAGGAGGACCTCAGTTCAAATCTGGCCTCAGACACTTAACACATAAACTAGCCATGTGACCTTGGGAAAGTCACTTAACCCCAAATGCCCTCCAAAAAAAAAGGCAAGTCCCAAATGCTCAATTGAGGCCAGTCAGGGACAGGAGCTGAAAACACAGATTAGAAGTGATTCCATTATTTCTTCTATGCCTGTTGGCCTTGAATGCATTTAACATTACTTGGCAAAATTAATTTCTCCTCTGAGGTTTTATATTTCATATTTGTCAGATTCCTTCTTTACCTGAACCTGATTAAAGTAAAAGATACTATATCAATAGAAGTCAAAAGAAATCTTGAGTGGCTCCTTATGCAAATAAATGCATTTTCACTTCATAAATATTGTCTATGGCTGAACCACTTTATGGTCCTGAAAATCCTGTTACTACTTTAATGCACTAGTACTTCTATCAATGAATGGTTTTCCCAGAGGGAATATTTGATCATGCAGATCTTTACTATTCTTCATGGATACATAGTTATTCTAAAGTAGGTATGCCTGCCAGATATGATGATGACATATACATTTCTGCAAAAACAATTGCATATGAAGTACTTGATATAAACAGTGAAGGATTGCTTTCTCCACTGCCCAACTTACTTTATTCTAGCCTGATTCCTTTTCAAAGTTTCAACTTCTTTACAAAGTTCATTGCTTGTGATCTCTAAGGGAAAGTTTAAAGGCAAATAAAAATTGTTCCAATAATATCTGTACTGAAATTTTCTAATTTTACTTTTGTTAACATATATACTTTGATATTTTCCTAGAAAACCTGAGATGGATCCAGGTTATGAAAATCACAGTGAAAAATAACCCCCTGGTAAAATTATTTCAAATTTGTACAATTGTAGCTCATTGACTCTTTCATACTAAATTGGTCTTGTTTTATTGTAAAACACTAGTAATATTTTTATTCTAAAAACATGAGAAATACTGTTTGTGTGTACACATGAACATATATATGCATGTGCCAAGTTAAGCAAATTAATCCCAGGTGATTGTGCAGGGGATTTCCTTATCTCTAAGACAAACTGCCCCCAAACTGGTTTTGCAATTCTCATTTTGTCTCCATTTCTAACTCCTTGGAATCTAGGTGATTAAGTCACTAAAAGAAACCTAGATCATTTCTTTCTATTAGAAACAGTAGTAAAATCCCTCCAAACTACTATTTGGCACTTAGTTTATGTATGCACAAAAATCTGTCATATACCTTATGCTATTTGTGAGGAGTCAATGTCCGTAGGTTGTTTTTATGCTACTATTTTATGCTATCTTGCCAGCCAAATTAACATTCAAAAATTAAATTAAAAATGAAATTTCTTGCACCAAATTAAGAAATAACTGAAAAATACATGAATTTGGTGGGTAGTTATATTCTTTTAATATTATACTTTTCACTTTGCTACACAGGTAAAGGCGGAATGGGGAGAGAGCAAGAGAGAACTGGGGGGTGGGGCAGGCAGAGAAGATAATCATTCTTCATGTACTGAGCCTCCAAACTTCAAAGTCATTTTTAATTCTTTGACTCTTTCTTCTAATTCACAGCCCTGTCTCCCAATCCAATCAGTTGACAACTGTTGTTGAATATACTACTGCCAGTTTCAAACCTTCCTCTTTCCTTTTGCTACATTCATACCCAGCCTAGGTAAAGTCCTAAGGAATGTTTTAATTCACCCTGTCAGTATTAATAGCCTCTTACCTTGTCTCCCTGCCTCTAGTCTCTCCCCTTCTTTAATTGATCCTTCAATCACCTCTTAATATAAACAGGACTAACTACAGGCCATCCCTATCCAAAACGCTTCTATGTTACCTCTAGGATAAGATATGTATTCTTTAGATGGGCTGTTAAGACCTTCAACAATTTGGTTCCAACAAATCTTGTTGCTTTTGCTCAGTTATTTAAGTTCTATCCAACTCTTTGCAATCCCATTTGGCATTTTTTTTTGGCAAAGATACTGGAGGGGTCTGCCTTTTCCTTCTCCAGTTCATTTTACAGATGAGGAATCTGAGGTAAACAGGGTTAAGGGACTCACCCAGGGTCACACTGCTAGTAAGTGTCTAAAGCCATATTTGAAATCAGGAAGATGAGTCTTCCTGCATCCAGGTTCAGACACTCTATCCACTTTGCCATCTAGCTGCTCTAATTCAGTATCTTTATTGTTCCACTAATCAGGACTACTAATGACTCCCAGATTACACCTGTACATCTCTATGCCTTTATATATCCCTGTGTCTAAAATTCTCAATACTCAGCTTTCTGTTGAGATGCTCTTCCTCCAAGGCCCAGCTCAGGTGCCCTGTTCTCCATGATATCTGTGTTGATTTCTCACACACTATACTTCCTACCAAATGAAGTCATCTGTCCTTCCTCAAATCACAAACATGATTTTGTTCCGATATCTCCTTTGCCTAGATGACAATCTCTTACAGTCTATTCATTTGTGAGGAAAGCCTTTGTCAAGCCTATGTAGATGTGGGGTGATGTTACACTATATTACCCTATTATATTCTAAAGTGATAGCAAGAGCTGTATAGTTTTGGTTCTTTTATTCTTTGTATGGCCAGGGCTTAGCATAGTGTCTTCATATTGTAGGCACTTAAATGCTGACACAAAATTTAACCAGTGTGAACTGGATAACCAAGAGTTATAAAGGTGTTATATGTTCTCCTCCCTAATCATAACGAATAAAGTTCTTCCATGATACTTTTGCATATGCTGAGGGACATATATGCCTATCCTATGTTATGCTTATGGTCTGGGGGAAATTATTTCTGAAAACATTTCATATGCCTTTGATTCTGAATACTTGTGATTTGAGTGCCAGATCATTTTATAGACCCGAAGAAATGAATTTTTATTCCTTTTTCATTCTTCATATTGAGAATTCCTTTTATATTTCACATAGTGAGCATTATATAACTTCTTCAGAGCAAGCTATATAGGGAATAAAAGGGATGAAGATCCCATAGGATGGATGATCCAGAAGCAAAAAGATCAACTATAGAAATAAAAGATATTTTTTTAAAAAGATAGAAAGGGAAGGAAGGAATATGCTGCATTAAATCAAGTAATTCTCTTCAAAGAAGATAGAAGAGAGTAAAATAATTTAATATCAATCCCGAATCAATAAGTTATCAACAGAAATCAACATGCCAAAACAACAGATGGTAAAAACCGGTTTATCTCTACCAGATTTAAGCGCAATACTTTATATCCTCTACCTCATCTCAGAAAAAAACGAGGTAGAAAGGAAGGAGACTTAAGCCTACTTCTTCATATCCCTCAAAGGTAAATAGCACAAGTGTTTTTATATCCATTTTATAGGTGAGCTAATCAAAGTCCAGCAAGTAGATTTGCTCATGCCTTCTGACTTCAAATAGAGTATTTGCTTCCACTACAGCACACTGCCTTTATACAGATAATTGAAAGTTCTCCTTTTGTTATCTGAGGACAGTAGGAGTGCACAGTTAAGAATAGAAGGCCATGCTAGTATGGTGACTGAGACATTGAGGAAATTACATTACTTTAAAGTCACATCTTATATGCATAGGAATAAATATGACATTTGTCTTCAACTCTTTCCAAAGGCATATACTAGGCTTCCTGGCTTGAAACGAAAATAAATCCTTCTAAAGTATCATCTGGAAAGCACTTAGCACAACTACCTTGAACCATCAGAGCATTGACATCTTTTACCCTCTCCCTGGAAGGGATTGTGGGGAGAATGAAAAAGCTTTTGAAATAAAGGAACACTGTGAATGCAAGGTATTAGTCTTACTGTAATATGGTAAGAAAAAAATGAAAAGTAGGAGTTTTCCCCCCTTACCTCCCTTTCTGAACCCCAGTCCTAACTCAAATCTCTCCCTCTCTCCCCCTCTACCTACCAAATACCTTTATGTTGCCTAGCGCCTTACTCTTTGACATCCAAAGGTCCCCAAGTTCACTCAAACCCAACATCAGAAATTTCTCATCCAAAATGTTCATTCTTGACTGATTACTTAGAGACTGGTCTGAAAAAATTCACCATTAAGAACTGAATGAGGGGCGGCCAGGTGGCTCAGCGAGTAAGAGCACTGGCTCCAGTGTTGGGACGACCTGGAGATCGAATCCCGGGCTCAGACAACTCAGCACCACACCCAGAAATAACTGGTCGTGTAACCTTGAGCAAGTTACTTAACCCCGATTGCTTAGATAGATAGATAGATAGATAGATAGATAGATAGATAGATAGATAGACAGACAGACAGACAGACAGACAGACAGACAGACAGACAGACAGACAGATAGATAGATGAAAGAACTGAATGGCCATACAGTCTAAGGATATTTGAATTTTAAAATAGTTTCTGAACCCTAATTCACTTCTTATTGGTAGACTATGAGGGCTGGAGTTGGGTGGATGTGAAGCTTCAGGCTTCTCTTACCCACTCTAAACCACTCTCTTCCTCTTACCTAATTTCCCATGAAATTAAATAGCTGGAATCAGCATTTCTAGGCACAAGCATACACTCAAAACCAATGAGCACCATGCTCAAGAGCTTGACAGACAGACAGACAGACAGACACACACACACACACACACACACGGCTTTTTAAATCACTCTACATTGTATTAAGCTCGGTAAAACAAAACAAACAAAAAACCTGTGAACAGAGACAGTATATGTGCAAGGGTGGGGAACCTGAACATTGGAGGCCACATATGGCTTTTGACTTAATCCAAACTTCACAGAACAAATCCCTTTAATAAAATGATTTGTTCTGTAAAATAGACTTGGTCAAAAAAGCCACACCCAAAGATCCAGAAAGCCACAGGTCTCCCACCCCTGGTATATGGTTAATTTTTCTTAATTACAAATCATGATCACATAGGAAGAGTTGAATTAGGCACAGAATAATTTGAAAATTTTGTATAATTATCTATCATTTCAATATAGATGCATGTGTAGAGGAGGGTCCTTACAATAGGCAAACAAGTATAACATAATATTTTAAAGAGAAGGGAATTGAATGCTATCCCTTTGCAAACTCAAAAGTCCAAACTGCCAGGGGTGGCTAGGTGGCGCAGTGAGTAAAGCGCCAGCCCTGGAGTTGGGAGGACCCAGAGTTCAGTTCTGGCCTGAGACACTTAACACCCACACAAAAATACTAGCCATGTAACCTTGGGCAAGTTACTTAACCCCAATTGCCCTCCAAAAGGCAAAAAAAAAAAAGTCCAAACTGCCCTTCTTGCTTTTCCTCCTATAACACTCCTATCTCCATACTTTTGCCTTGTTTCTTTCTCATGCCTGGAATGCACTCACTCCTTACCTCTACCTCTTAGAATTCCTGTTTCCTTAAAAAATTAACTCAAGTTCCACCTTCTACATGAAGTCTTTCCTGATCCTGGAAGTTACATGTGCTTCCCCCACCTAATGTCCTTGTATTTATTTCATATATAACTATGTGATATATGTTATTATATGATATTATATGTGATAAGTTATATGAAATATATAACTCCAAGAATCCAAGCCTGACACTGTAGTAAGATGTTTGGTCTATTCTGTATAAACACATGGTGTCTCCCCCCAACTGAATGTAAACTTCTTGAGGACGGGGGCAGTTTCACTTTTGTCTTTGCATACCTAGCACACTGAATGGTGATTTAACAGGTGGGTGCTTAATAAAGTCTTGTTAATTGATAATAAGGGAAAAGTAAAGGGAGAGTTAAGGAATGGAATCCCACATGAGACATAATCAGTTGAGTTGTTCTTTGAAGGAAGCAAAGGATTCTACAATGGTAAGACCAAGCAGGGAGTGTATTCCAGACTTGGAGAAATCACTTATACAAGAGAATGGTGGTAGGAGATGAAATACTGGGCATGGGAGAACAGCTAGAATGCCAGTTTAACTCAAATAGAGAGCCATGTGGAGGAGAATACTGGCAAAATACATGGAAGCCAGATGGTAGAGGACTTTAAATGCCTGACTGAGGTACTTACATTTTATCTTTTAAAAGCAAGAGTAGGGGTGGCCAGGTAGCACAATGAGTAAGAGCAACGGCCCCAGAGTCGGGATGACCCGGGATCGAATCCGGGCTCAGACACTTAGCACCACACCCAGAAATAACTGGCTGTGTAACCTTGAGCAAGTTACTTTACCCCAATTGCTTAAAAAAAAAAAAAAGGAAGAGTAAGTCACTGAAGATTTTTGCATAAGGTGTGACATGGTCAGATCTGTAATTCAGGAATATTGACTTCATAGTTGTGTGGAAGACAGATGGGTGAGATGAGAGAACTAGGCAAGGAGATCAATTAGAAGGTTATTGCAAAAACTATCCAAGGGAAAAGTAAAGATCAATTGCATTTTATAGAATCAAGATAGGAGCAGAAAGATGTTAGAGAGTCAGCGGCCAATTAGGAAGTTCCTTTAATCATAATAACAAGTTTTACTTTTCTCTCAGTTCTGTCCAGCTAGTTTCCTTTCTAAAGAACCCAACTTTTCTGCCTTAATATTTCCTAATTTAATCCATTTTGAAGACTGATCTAATATTCTTATGAAGTGCCAAATCACAGAGATCACAGATGATAATGTCTGTAAATGAGAAGCTGAATTGTAATGATCAGAATTCCAAATAGCACATAATGACTAATTCACATTCAGATCTAAGTCAGATAGAGGCCCACAGATCCTGTAGAAACAATATCTTTTAAATTGTGGCTTAAATGAAAACTGAGTAGAATTCTTATGTGTGTGTGTATGTGT
>NW_027187345.1:11627758-11654657 GCF_028583685.1 Petaurus breviceps papuanus
GTGTGTGTGTCTATAGTAGAAAATCTAAGTAAACCTCTCTCCAACTCATAGCTAAAGCATTCAGAGCAGTGGCCATGATTCTATTAATATATACTCATCATCTTGCTTATTCATTTCGATTGTATTCACATATTATTTATATAAGCCTGCAATATAGGTCTTCAAACAATGAGGTCTATTGTCCTATTAATTTTTCCCCTCCTCATCTGAAGCACCAATGCAATGGTAAATGATTAAGAAAGCTTCTAAAACAACCTACAGGTCCATTTGACTGCAGGTAAAATAAACCAGAGAAGGAGGAAATGAGGCTCATCATCAATGGTTTCTTCTGGTTACACATTACCAAATTTATGTTCTATGACATTCATAGTAAAGTTGTGTCCAATAATGTTTCATCTAGAAAGTAAATATAAATCTAGGATAGTCGAAAGGTCCTGAATAAGATTCATTGCGATATGTGTTTTATTCCACTCCTAGAGGTAGAAGACCACAACTCAATAACATGCTTTGACATCATCCTTCTGTAAAGCCAGCTACTTATTTTGACATTCTAAACCTGCTGTTATATTCCCTGCACGGGTTCCTTTCTCAACACTTTTCTCAGACCTACATCTTGTCTTTTCTGTGTTGCTCAGAAAACTTCCACTCTGAAGGACTTTCTGGCTCCTGCCTGAACCCATCACAACATGCTGAGGAGCTCAGATTCACTCTGTCAGGCTTGATCACCTCCTCAGAAATAAATGACTATTCTACTTACTGATTCCAACCTCCTTTCAACTATTCTCTTAGGAAATGAGTCATTTACACTAATGGCTATGTTTCTGTACCCTTGACCAGTCTCTATTCCTAATTGAAAAATGTCTATCTACTCTGCTATACAGTATAATTATCATACATAATCTCCTCCCTTGAATACAGGTAATATACTCAAGGTAGTGCATTTCAAATGTAAAGCAGACTTTCTGATCTCTCAGGAACCAATTTATGCCCTAGAGTGGGTTGGTCAAATATTTAACCTTATTTCAAAGTGCCTTGTAAAATCCAAATAAATAATGTTGAACTATCTAGTGTGCTCCACTTGCATTTTTACTTACCTTCTCCATTTGATACTGTTTCCAAAAGAGAACTACCTATCTACTTGCCTTTCATAAAAACAGGCAATCTTTTATCATCCATTATTTTCTGTGTATTCACCCTTTTCTAACTCATCACTAAGCTGCAAGAAGTATGGGGGGGGGAAGTATTCCTTCAGACATCATCTTAGGATATCATCTTCCCTTTAATAGAGTAGTATAATTATCCTACAACTGTGAAGCAACCAAAGCTACGATGTATTTTGAGCTAAGAAGAATGTTATTATGTAAAATAATTACATTTTCTCATTTAAATTTTTTTTGTTAACACCTTATCTCCCACCTGTACTTTGGCCTGGTCCCTTCTAAAGAGTAGCTAACACCTTTACTGAACTGTGAACATTCCCAAGTCATTTTCCAAAGACTTCATAAAAGGTTTGTCATCATTTGTGACCTATTTTTGCATTTGCCTATGTCTATTATCTCTCTTTTATTCAAGCTGAACAACTTCATTAGCTCTTTAGCTCTTATTTCTCCAGTCTTCCAAATGTGGTTTATCTGGAGCTGTCAGCAATCCAAAGTTTTACTTAATGAATCAACCCCTCATTGACTTCTTCGTGGGTGAATACATCCATCAAACACATGACATCATACTGACCTCAAGCATTTGCTTAGTCAACCTTTTGTGCTCAGTTGGTTTAGCTGCTTTATAAGTTCTGAATTTGGAAAACTGAAGGCATTGTCTTAAAGCATTTCCAAAACCTAATATATGTTTTTACTCACTTTCTCCCCCCCCCCCCAAAGGATCTAAATGTGACATTACTATCCAGTTTTACATTAGTCCTGGGATTTCCTCCTACCCATTTTGTAATTATCAAAGTTTTTTTTTTTTTCAACTATTTCTCTAGGCAACACTTTCAAAGAATTCTCTGTAACATAGCTTGACTCATCTATAAAAAACTAAATAGAAAAACATAAGAGTTCCAGAGGCAACATCACAAAAAAAGGGGGGGGGGTAGGAAAGGAGATGAGAAAGGTGTAAAATAAGGACATATCTGCCATTCTTCAGAGACGGTCGGACTGAAATGCTAAGGAGAAAGGACATTAATAATTCTGCCATGCTCCAGTAGGAGAAACAATAACCAACAAGTAAGAACCAGTGGCTCTGAAAGGGGATTCTTGGGGAACACAGCAAGACCCTTGCCCACCTCAGTTTGGTACATCTGAAACACTACTCAGGAAAAAGGAAATGAAATCACAACATTAATGTCATTCTTCCCTCCCTGTTATGTGAGATCGTGTACCAGGGACTGACAAGCCTAAACTGGCCACCGCCACCTTCATCAACACAGGCACTCTAGTGGGGATGGGATGGCTGGGACAGCGTGAAGAGGTTAGTTCTTACCTTGTTGGAGTACGGGGGCTTACTTAAGTTGATTCCATCCCGGACAAGTTTATCCCTGATCATGATTTTCAGTTTGAGTTTGGGGTAAGTCACCAGTTCCTTGCTGCGGGACCCGGCTTTCTGATTCCTGGAGACCCCCCTGGGTCCTTGGGTCTGGCCAGGCTGAGACTCCCTCCACGCCTGACCCTCATACTGCTCCACCAGGTGGCTGGTGTAGATTTCTGGGGATGGGGAACCAGGCTGCTGCTGGGGCTGCAGCTGCTGCGGCTCCAGGGTGAAGTAGAGGCCGGCGGCATTGGCGTCTTGCTCCCGTAGCCTTTTTACCGCATCGTGGATCCGGCGCCGGTGCTGGGGCGCCAAGACTCCGATGGCGTCCAGGTCAGGGTCCCCGATCTGTTTGCATACCTCCAGGTCATCGTAGCCATTGTCCACGAAGGACTCAGCGTACTGGGGAAGTTGAAGGGCTTTCAGCCATTCGTAAACTATGTTGGTGCACATAGTACTCACTACTTTTACAACACACACCAAGGGGACTTGGGGGGAGGGCGGGAGAATAACCTGCAAATCCCAACGAGAGCAATACTTGTAACTTTTAATCCTTTTCTTTCCAAGAAGGAAAGGGGGTGGGGGAAGAGGAAGTAAAAATCAATCTGCGAAGCTGAAGACCGAATAGCACAGAGATGGAATCTGGAAAATAGCAGACACCTTAAAAAAAAAACTGGATGAAAAATGTAAAAGAAAGAAAATTAAATCCCTCGCAAACGGCAGCCGCAGTTCACAGACAGTGATGTATTGGTGTTGCAGCTTATTCCCTCGAAGAAGGCGAGCTTCTGTCACTGGGCAGAGGGTGGGTGGCGGAGAAGGGGTTTGTCTAATCACGGCCCCTCTTTGGAACAAGCCCGCTTCGGGGGCTCTATTTGGACGACACGAGGTTAGGTTAGTCCCCGCTTTCCTTCAGTTTCTCTTCTGCTTGATT
Source organism: Petaurus breviceps papuanus (assembly GCF_028583685.1). Taxonomy (NCBI): domain Eukaryota; kingdom Metazoa; phylum Chordata; class Mammalia; order Diprotodontia; family Petauridae; genus Petaurus; species Petaurus breviceps. The sequence continues at coordinate 11,631,213 of NW_027187345.1, forward strand.
CAGTTCCGTTCGTCTCCTTTCCTCTGTGGCTTCATGCATCTCTATTTACTATTTGCTCCGTGTTTGCTTTTGAACACGTAGTACCATGTTGAGGAGGAGGAGGATCCCACAGCCAGACATGCACAGCGGCCCTGATGTGTCTCATCTACGTATGTTATACACCTCCTCCTCAGCACCCCTGTCCCTGTCCCGTCGTTTCTCAACTGCTGGCTAGAGGGCGGGGTGAACCTCAGCGGCTGCCTTGTCCCCCGTCCCCCCCAAACAGGGCTTCTCTGGCATACAGAAGCTCCCTGGTCCGCTCCTTCCAGTTCCTCCCCCTAAACAGGACTTCACTCACATACAGAAGTACCCACGTCTTCTTTCTCTTCCTCCCACTTTGCCTTTATCAAAAAGGATGATAGTGTGGATCCTCAGACCGAGGTCCACAGAGAGGGCAAGGCTGGATATCTTAGTTTCCCTTCTCCCCTCCTTTTCCTCGCCAAGTTGCACCTTTCTCCTCTCCTGGGCAGCGCGGCCCAGCCGAGGAGTAACGCTCGCCCCTCACCCTTTAACTTAGGGCGAGCTGCGCATCTATTTCACAGACTCCGTGCTGCGCTCGGGTGGAGCTGCTTCCCGAGTCGGGGCTGGGGGATTCAGCATTAGCGTAACCCTGGGCAGCTGAGGAGGCCAAGGAGTAAAAGGGCGGGTAACCGAGGGCCTCGGCAACCCAAACCCCGCGTTGGGTCCGAGGCAGGGCTTATCCCGCAGCTCGTCAGCTCACGAATTCTATGCGCTAGGAGATAACTAGTTGGCACAGGCGGCTTCCAACACTCTCCTGCTTCTTTCCGCCTCCTCAGTCATTTGCAAAAAGTTGGGGGGAAGGGAAAACTTTCTGCTTAATCGTCTTGTTCAGATTCTCAGCCCCCGACCTTTCTCCTTTCACCCTCTTCCACTCAACTACAGCCGTTCTTGGTCTTCACTGCGCCCTAGATCTCCTGGAGAAGAAGGGCGCCCTCCCTCGAAGGCCGGAGCTCCCAACCAGATTCGCCCAGGGAAGAATCTCTGAAGCCAGAATAGACCTGAACCCCGAAAAGTCCTCTGGACTTCAACTCTAGAACCAGAGGACTTGAATGTCAAGCCCTGGCTTGACTGTCTGGGGAGAAGAGGGAAGGGGAATAGTTTCTTTTGTTGTTTTAAACAATAAGGACCTACCTCCTACCCTTTACCTCCACACTGGATCCAAGAGCCTGAGTGCTAGGTTTGAGCCCGAGTCTGCCCCTCTTAAGTTCTAAGCACCTACTCACCCCAGCTGTGGAGGGGAAAGCGCCATGTGGAGGTGATGTTCCTCAACCCTCTGCTAAACAGAGACTATACTGATAATGAGGAGGCCCTTTTCGCAGGTGATTCCACCGTGCACCTGAGAGACTTCCTGAACTTCTGGCCCTTTTCTCCCTAGGTCTACCCTCCCTCCCCTTCCCCGCCCTCGTAGTTGCTACTTTCTGTCTTGGTGATCTCCTGGCTCTTCTCTGCACCGCAGAATAGCGTTCATTCCCTCCTCCAACATCCACCCCACCTGGAAAGCCAGTTTAGTGGGCTTTCTCACCCCCGCCGCAGGACTTGGAGAGGCTGGCTGCGAAAGCGTCCAGTTAGCCCTAGCCCTAAGCCACAGGACGGATGGACTTTTGGACCCTACTGTCGGGTTCATCTGGCTAGGTTCGTTCGAAGGTTACCGGCCTCCCGAAAGGCTGCATAGCTTGCTTGCTCTGCAAGCTGGAGGAGGCTCAGGCGCGCCTCTCCCTGCCTAAAACCGGACTTGCAGTGCCCCCTTGCGACCACTGGCTGTAAAGTTTAGGATTTAGAACTGGGAGCTGTCTCTGGGGTCTTCTAGTACCAGCCTCCTCTTTGGAAAAAAAAAAAAAAATTAGGACACAGGTTTAGATAACTTGGCTTGAGAAAAAATTATACGAATATTTTTCTCTGTCCAAGAATGACCAGATTGCTGTCTATTGACATTCCTTTTAATGCAGCTGTTCTTTTCTATCAGTTTTATCTTTTTTTTTTTTAAGGAAAAAAATATATTTTACTCAAGCCTGAATTTTGCCCCTTCTAGACAGGGACCTCTGCCATTATCAACATTTTCAACTAAAGAACTATATATCGTTCCCCTATTTATTAGACCTTGGGGATATAAATATTTTTAAAATGTAAATAGTCCTACCCTGAAAGTTTCTGATTGTGCTGGAATCTTCTGGCTTTGGTAGTTAAGCTTGTGTGTGTATAGGTTGGTGGAGAGTCTACTAAAGATTTGTAATTATTCCTGGAATTTCGGTCACCACTGATGTAGCATGACTACGCCAGAAGAGTAGATGCTCTGACTGGTCCTGGCCAGAGCAAAAGTTGGAAAGGTATAAAGTGATATATTGCAGCCTGTTGTCTAAGAACTGGCCTGATTGAGATGGGACAGGATTATTGCCACCTTGGCCACAGAGTGATGGTGTTTTCAGCTTTTTCGTAATCTGTTAATTAGCAGAGGCATTGTATCTGTATCTGTGGAGGGAGTACTCCACCAAGAAAATTACAGACCCTTTAGGGGGCCTATTTAGATATATATTTAGGTAATAGTATCACAGAATTTGAATTGTTTAATTCATGAACAAGAGAAATACTACAATTTACCTGACAGGTGGTTGCTCAAGCTCTGCTTGAAGACCTCCAGGAATGGAAAACCCCACAACCTCTTCAAGAAGTTCACTCCTTTTAGGAAGGCTCTAGGTGTAGGAAGTTTTCCAGGCAGAAACCTAAATGTGCCTTTGAAGGACCCACATGTACAAAAATATTTATAGCAGCTCTTTTTGTGGTGGCCAAGAACTGGAAATTGAGGGAATATCCATCAATTGGGGAATGGCTGAACAAGTTGTGGCACATGAATGTGATGGAATACTATTGTGATATAAGAAATGATGAATAGTAGACTTCAGAAAAACCTAGGCTTACATGAACTGATGCTGAGTGAAGTGAGCAGAACCAGAACACTACACAGTAACAGCCACATTTTGAGATGACTGACTTTGATGGACTTAGTTCTCCTTAGCAATGAAAGGATCTAAGGTAACTACAAAAGACTCATGATAGAAAATGCTATCCATGTCCAGAAAAAGAACTATGGAGTCTGAATGCAGATGGAAGCATATTATTTGCTCTTTCTCTTTTTTTGTTGTTGATTTGTTTCTTCTTTCTTGGGGTTCCTCCCTTTGATTCTAATTCTTCTTTACAACATGACTAATGTGAAAGTATGTTTAATATGAATGTATATGTAGAGCCTATATCAGATTGTATGCCATCTTGGGGAAGGGAGAGCGGAGGGAGAGAGAGGAAAATTTAGGATTCAAAATCTTATGGAAGTGAATGCTGAAAACTAAAAGTTTATTAATTTTTTTAAAAAGAAGTTAAAAATAAAATAAATGTGCCTTTTGCAGCTCCATCCATTGTTCTGCCTTCTGGAATTCAAAAGAACAAGCCTAATTTTCATCCACATGACAGCTCTTCAGATACTAGAAGACAACTTTTGTGTCTTTTCCTTTTTTCCTCCTTCCAGTCTTCTCTAAGCTAAACATGCCAAGTTCCTTTAGCCAAACTTCATGACATGAATTCAAGACCCTTCACCATCATGATTCCACTCTTCTGGACATTCTCTAGTTTATCAGTGACCTCCTTAAGGCATGCCACTCAGAACTGAACACAATACTCCAGAGGATGTGTGATATGGGCAGAGTACAATGGGACTCTAACCTCTCATTTCCTAAAAGTTAAGCCTTTTACTATAGCCATAGGTCTCATTAATTTGATTTCCACATCATTGACTCATTCTTAGCTTGCAATCCACTAAAATCCCTAGATATTTTTTTTTCCAAAACTGCTGTCTAACCATACCTCCTTCATTTTGAACATCTAAAGTTGATTTTTGGAGGGCATATTTTTGTTTTGTTGAAAAAATGTAGAGTTTTCTAACCTATAAAGCTCCCAAGAATGTTGAGGACAGATAAGAAACAAGCTCCATTTTGTGCATTGAAGAATAAAAGTAACTTTTTTCAAAGAGTAGCAGTATCAGAATGCATTATTCAATGAACAACTCTTTCCTTATTAGAGAAGTATAACTTCTTATATAAGACAGGTATACAAAGCGCTGAGGCATTGTATAGTCATAAGGATTTGGTGTGTGTGTGTGTGTGTGTGTGTGTGTGTGTATGTGTGGTTTATGACTATGCTGGGAATTGTACACATTTTCTCACTTGCTTAACTTGCAAAAAAATAAATAAAATGAGGTCGTGGAAATAACATCTCTAGTATTGTGCAATTATATATTTCAGCCTATTTTACTGTGCTCTTTTAACATCTAGCAATTTAAAAAATTATCGAATTATTTTCCATCTCAAAGGACATTTCCATATAAAACTTGATTTAAATAATCTTACAACTACTAACACTGGAAGCAATATGCTAGCATCACAAATTCTAGAAGTCATTGAGTCCAAACCCTTTTTCATGGATGGGCAAAATGAGGTCCAGTGACATTTATATGACTTGTGCAACATCAAGCAGGGAGTAATCAGTAGAACCAATTCTGACCCCAGGTCCTCTGTCTCCAGATCCAGGAGGCTTTCCACTATATTCTCTCTTCTGAGCTAGAAGGCAACCCCCTCAAAATCAAGAGCCACTTGTTGTTTAAATTACATTGATATAATAGTTTACATGCACCATTTACCTAAAGATGTGGTTAAACAAATGAAATATTACACATAAAATCTTTAATAAAAATTAAGTTTGATATTAACTCTGGTCAAATTATAAAGAAAAATGGAGCCTCCATTTAACTTAACCTTCCCAAATGATTGTCCAGGCAGAGAAAAGATGCTGTAATCCTCTAATATCAAGGTTAAAATAATATATGATGGTAACAGTATTATGCCAATGAATTCACTTTAAAAAGTAACTTTTTAAAAACCCTCTTTTCTGTAAGTTACACACATTTCATTTTGTCTCATTAAACCTTAAGATAGTCAGCAAGTATTTTTATGTCCATTTTATAATTAGGGAAACTGGACTGGGAGGATAAATGACTTGCCCAAGGTCATACAGTAAATCAGTGATACAGACAGGAAATAGGCAAATGATTTCCATGCTCCATTCAACATACAGCACTACTTTTCCCTAATTTATGTGCAGAGACACAATCTAATTAGGAAATAAAGGCTTTCTGATATATATAATCCTTTGGAAGAGAAATTGTTTATAAATTAATCATTTCTTAATCAGTAATAAATAAAACTCAGTCACTATGGTCTCTCAAAGGAAACCTGTTCATTCCAGATTTGACTAATAAATGGTCTATATTGTTGTTTTCCTCCCCCCTACCTTGCACATTGCTCCCCTAATCCTTTTACTGATTCCAAAGGACTTTCTGCCTCTTTCCTTTTTGTAAAGAGAAATTCCTATTGGGTAAGTTAAGAACACCATGGATTATTCACAGTGTACAAGTTAAGCAAATTAATATGTATTCATTAATTGGACAAAGTACAGATATACAAGTCTAAATCCTAACAACAAAATTAAATGACCAATTTTCACACTTAAGATCATAGGAAGTTCAATTAGAAGGAACTTTAGATCACTCAGTCTAACCAACCCCTCATTTTATAGCTCAAAACCAGAGAGGTTAAATGAACTCCCTCAGCTGAGATTAGAATTCAGAGCTGAGATTAGAACTTCTGTCTTCTGATTCTCAGTGTTCTTCCTTTTATAGCATGGTGTTAGGTTCAATTAAAGCCATCCTCTCACACATTACCAGTTTGGTAATTTCTCATTTCTCATACTATTTGCCCTATCTGACACATTTGACCCTATCAGCCATCCTTTCCTCCTGGATAATGTCTCATCTGCATTTTTTCCAGGCTAGATTATCAATTATATCCTACTCCCTAAGTGAGGGTGTTAACAATGGCTGTCTCCTAGGTCCTCTTCTTTCTACGATATCTTTCTTGGTGACCTCATTAGCTCATGTAGATTTAATCATCATCTCTATGCAAATGACTCCAAGATCTATACTAAGCCGCAGTCTTGCCCTCAACTTCAGTCCCACATCACCAATTGCCTCCTAGACATTTCAAACTGCATGCAGGTCCTAGAGACATGTCAAACTCAACATGTCAAAAAAGATGTAACAACAACCACCATCAGCACCACCACCACCAAGAACTTATCCTTTTCCCAATACCCAATTCTCTCCTGTATTTTCCTATTTATGGCGAAGGACCTTCCATTCTTCCAGTTTCTCATAGTCATAACTTCTACATCATCCTTGACTCCACACTTTCCTTTATTCCGCGAATCCAAATAGTTGCCAACATTGCCATTTCTACCACCATATCTCTCACATTTTACTCCTCTCAGCTAATAGAGTCAACAATTTAGTTCATGCCCTCATTACCTCTCACCTAGATTTTTATAAGAATCCCATAGTTGATCTCCCTTCCTCAAGTGCCTCACCATCTGATCTATCCTTCATTAGTTTGTCAAAGTGATTTTCCTTCAGCATAAATCTGACCACACCATTCCTCCATTTTATAAACTCCAATGGCTCCCTATTGGCACTAGGATAAAAAAAGATAAAAAATATCTTTGTTTAAAATCCTTCACAACCTTACCTCAGTGTATCTTACCAAGCTCATTGTGCATTTTTTCCCCTCATGCTCTCTGCTATAGCCAAACTGGCCCTCTCTCTGTTCCTCAGATATAGTTAGTATTCCATCTCTCCTATCCATGTCTTTGCACAAATAAATAATTTTAGATGTGTTTTGAAAAATATTTACTGTAATCTCAAGTACATTTTTATTGTATCACAAGTTATATTTTTTCCAAAGAAATAACCATCTCCAAAATCATAAGAAACATCAATGGGAACGGAAATTTGAGATACAAGTTACTTTATGGGCAAAGTTTTGTGACTATACTAGTGTATTTATAATTAGGTCTGTATTCATGTTGTCATTCAAGGAAAGTAATTAATAATGATCACATTCATATTTTATGTTCGACATTATAAATTATAGCATTTCTATATTTTGCTGCAATGTTCAGAATCTCCAGAAGATGAGTGAGTTTGATATGAAATAGATAGCAATTGATTTTTTCCTCCCTGCCATGTAAATAATTTATGCTATGTGCAATTTTACTTAAAAACAAATTTTCGTAAGTTAAAACTTCCTTTATAGTACCTTTGGATATTCGCTGTCTATGTTCCCTTGCATTGTAGAAATGAAGATTTGTAATATAATCCTCAAAATACGAATGATATCAATGTAGTATCTTTCTATGTGTTCCTTCTGTTCAAGCTAAAAACTACAAGAACTTTTAGTGGGATAGTAAGTAACTAACCAACTTGACTGCCTTAACAAGCAATCTAGTCAGGTCTGGCTTTGAATGAGACACTAAGTTGGCATTGTAATTGGGGCAGAGGGATTCTGGTATCCATTAATAGGCCTGAGCTATCTACATTATATATGTATGTGAAAGCCTTCATGAAAGGAAAAGAGAGTAAGAGCAACAGGAAGTAGCAGCAGGATTCTATCAGAATGTTTTCTATGCCTGTTCTTTCCCCTTTTAAAGAAGGAAGATTAGTGCAACAGAGGTTATGTTAAAAAGTCCACGACCTAGACCAAATACTAAAATATAAAGGTCTCTTACTTAGATTGAAAGGAAACCTCTTGAAAAATTTTATTCAATTGCTTCTATTATTTTAAACAATAGTTCAAGTATCAAAAATTACTCTTAAATATAAAAAGAAAAGATAGAGTGGACCCTTTGAAAACAAAAGAGAATCTAAAAGGGGGGATCTTGACCTGGGCTCCACCAGGGTCTCATGGGGCCCATGGACAAATTTCATGAGGTCTGTAAACTAGCCCCTTCCCACTCCAATTTACAGATAAAGTGCTGAGACTCAAGAAAGTTAAACATCTTGACCAAAGACATACAGGAGACAGAGCTAGAATTTGAAACCAAATCCGCTTATATCAAAAACTAGCACTATTTCTATTCTACATTATCTCCTCAGTTCCTAATTCCTCTACCCTTCTCCCCCTTTCTAAACAACAACAATGACAACAACAAAAAAATCTTTGTTTCTGTTTTGCATTTTATTGTATGGGTATATGTGGTCTCCAGTGACTAGACTGTATGTTTCTTAAAGGCAGGAACTGCTTCACTCTGTGTATCCCCCTTCATTTCACAGAACACCTTAATAAATGCTTGTTGATTTGAATGATTGATATCATATTCCCTCTTCAAAAGGAATCCTATATGCAAGAGTTAACCAATGGACAGCCTGTGTGCTTCATTATAATCTGTAAAACGTCATAAAGTCTAGAAAAAATGCCCCAAACACATTAATTGGATCATTTGATCAGGGTTTATGAGAAAACCCAAACAAGAGTCTCACAGGATGAGGAAATGTGGAGTGATTCATATCTGAATTATGGATGAAATATTCACATCAGTGAGATCTCGGATCCATTAGAGTATCCAAGTTAGGCTATCAGGAATCACCAAAGGATTTTTGAGTGGGAGTATAATATGATCAGATATGTTCATATGGAAGATCAGTTTTGGCAGCTGCAAAAAAAAAAAGTAGACTGAGAAGGAGAGAGATTGGGTTCAAGGAGACCAAGGAAGGTGCTATTGGAATAATCCAGTACAGGAGTGCTAGTAATTAAGTTAGGAAGCAAAGCAAGAGATGCTGTGGAGGTAGAATCAATAGTCTTACTTACTAAACAATGAATTTCTTTCCTATGACCAGTAGATTATAGCAAGTTAAAATGGTCAGTTCTATTACATGAAATTGTCTGTACTTCTTCTTTGTCTGATTGCTGTCTCCTTGCCTTCCATTTCCATCTGATTGACAGGTCTCCAGTTATCTCTTTGGAAACCACCTCTGGCAAAGTCACTTGATATCTGTTTAAAAGCTCTGTCAACTGTCATATCTCCCCACCTCCTTCTGTGAGCCTTCTTTCCATTTGGCCTAGATATGGTTTTGAAGCAGGGGCTGCCTTGATGTCTTATCTCACTGGATATTATCAGATAAGAGGAAATGCCCAGAAAACCAAGCTCTTATCCCTTTTCCAAATGTGGAAAGCATGAGTTCTGTAAATGTGGCTGCTGACCTTTGAGCTCATTTTTTTTTCCAAATGCAGAAAGTGCCCTCAGACATTCTTTATCCTTGGGTTACCACAAGAGCTCTGACAATGGCTTCCAGTTTGATTGATCTGTGTGACCTTTTTCCCTCGAAGCTAATTGTAGAACATTCAGTCAATCAGTCAGTAAGCAAGTATTGAGCAGGGAGAAAGTTCTAGACATGGGGAGGGAGAATGTTTTCACAAGCAGTGAAAATGCCCAGTCAGCTGCTGGAGGGTCTTATGAGAGGATCAGCAAGAAGGCTAGTGACATTGAATCTCAATATACATGGAGGAGAGTAAGATACAAAAAAAATTGGAAAGGTAGAAGAGTGCCAGGTTGTGAAGGGCTTTAAATGCCAAATAAAGGACTGTATATTGTAGTTTAGAGGTGATAGGGAGCCAACAAATTTTATTGAATAAGGGAGTGACATGTTTAGACCTACATTTTAGGAACACAGGAACACTCAATGGCTTTATTGCATTGATCAGCTTGAAGAGAACACATGGTCAAGAGGGATCATTGTTATAAATGGTCACAGATTCTGTATTCCTTTAATGAAGAGACAGGCATAAACTTGTGAATCTATACTAGTAGTCTCAATGTTGTCAGCTTTGTGTTATGGTAATGTATGTTAGGGTCAATTCTAGCCCTGGGTAATTACCCATTTAATACGGTAGATGAGTATTTATTCAAGTCCTTTTGTATTTCATATACTGTAATGCTTATATCTATAAGATTCCATACAATATTCACAGCACTGACAGCAACTGTAAATATGTTTATATAGTGCTCAGTCACAAAATATAACAGACTGTCCATATCGAAGATAGGAGCAAAACACTTATTTGGATATCAGAAAGCCAAATCCCAACACCAGGAAACCAAATCCATCATAGCAACATAGAAGCTAATATACTGCAATGTAGCAGAGAGCTACACCATCCTTTAGCCTAACCACAAACCAACACTTACAAGCCTAGCTGCTTCCCTGGGTCCATTCTCTCTCTCCCACTGTCTAACTGCTCTGATTCCCAGCTTCCTATGAGCTTTGCTCCACCCTTCAGCAAACTCCTCCCACCACAGGCCCCATGTGATTACATTCAGCCTATTCTATTACGGGCAGGGAAGATCTTCAAATCAAGAAAGGTCTTCAAGGGGCAGCCAGGCAGCACAGCAAGTAAAAGCACTGGCCCCAGAGTCAGGATGACCTAGGATGGAATCCAGGCTCAGACACTTAGCACCCACCCAGAAACACCTGGCCATGTAACCTTGAGCAAGTTACTTAACCCCAATTGCTTAGGGGTGTCCAGGTGGCACAATGAGTAAGAGCACCAGCCCCAGAGTCAGGATGACCTGGGATGGAATCCAGGCTCAGATACTTACCACCATACCCAGAAATAACTGGCTGTGTAACCTTGAGCAAGTTACTTAACCCCAATTGCTTTAAAAAAAAAAAAAGTCTTCAAATTCCTTCAGGCTTATTAAGGGGTAGGGAAGACCTTCAAATTCCTATTACCATTACAGATGGGCCAACAGGCAATTGCCCAAGGTTAGAATGGTCTGTAACACATGACACCAAAGCCCAAAGAAGAAGAACACCTCTGTAAATTGACCCAATTAATTGATGCAAGTCATGTGATGGTTTGAATTGATATAGTCATTTGCTACCATAGAGATGTCAATGAAGCAGCCAGTGGTAGCTAAAATATACAACTTACTTGTGCTCTCTGGCACTGGGTTGACAAAGGCAACATCTGAAGTTCATTTTATTTAAGGTTTAACAGTATCAGTAGAAATACTGAAGTTATGAAAAAGAATTCTATCACAATGAATATTGTCAATATCCAACGTTTTGGTGGGTTACAATAGTAATGATAACATGCTTAAGTATAATTTTAAAGTTTTCCAAAATCTTTCCTCATAAGAGTCCTATGAAACAAGTATTTTAATTATTACTACATTGATTTTACAAATGAGGAAATAAGGATCAGAAGGCTTAAATGAATGGTCTTTGATCACATGGTTTGACGGATAGAGTTAAGATTAAAACCAATATTTTGTACTCAATATATGTTTAATAAATCTTTGTGAATTAATCTCTGTCCAAGTTAAACACTTTATGAACAATAATATCTCATTCATATAATAGTTAAGATTTTAAAAGGACCTTCCCATGAAACTGATGATGTAAGAGTTATTATCATGCTTATTTTACATATGATAAAACAGGTGCAGATGGGTTGAGACTTTCTTGAGATTGGAAAATTAGTATCAGATTAGGGCTTGAATCATGGAATCTCCAAATTAGGAGAACTCAGAAATGCATAATATATATGTATACCATTGTATAATGTCAACATATTTTATCTTTTAATACCATAATAATTCAGACTTCTCTGGCCCAAAGGGAGAGCCAAAAAATTTGACATGGATTCTCCATATCATGGACGCGTCTTGCCCCTAACCATGATGTGGAAGGCATAACTGTAAATTTAATCACCCTTCTACATGATAGCCCTTCAAATACTTAAAGATGTTTATTGTTTCTCTCCCAAGTCTTTTACCAGCAAAACTTCCCTAGGCCAGTCTTCATTAGGTTTGTTCCCAAGTCTTCAGCATTCTGTTTGCCTTAGGACATACTCATTTAAATAATCCTAAAATGTGGGGCTCAGAACTGAACTCTATTAGGCTAAAGGTTATAATTTAACTGCTTATTTACTACATTATCACACTGTTGATTCATATTTACTCTTCAATCGACTAAATTCCCTAAATCTCTTATTTTTCTTTTCATATGAACTGCTACCTAACAATGTATCCCCTATTTGTACTTATAAACTTGATCTTTTTTTATTTCAACTATAAGATTTCATATTTATCCCAATTGAGCAGTCATTTTGGCAAGGCTTTAACTGGCTGTCTTTTAAGGGAGCGTAAATAGCTTAAAATAATGGGAATTGTCTTTCTTTCCAGTTTGGGAAGAGACAAAACTATCATGTGATTAGAACTGGAGGACAGAGTTTTTGGCTTTATTGCTATATACAACAGGCAATGTAGCTCATTACTAAGTATTTGTTTCTCTAATATTTTAAATTTTACTTACTGATTTTTTGCATTTTTCATTGTTTACTAGAAAAAGAAAAATTATCAAATATATAAGAATATATAATGTGTGTTTTGTATTTTCAAGCTTTCTAGTTTTTTAGATAAAGGAAGCCAAGTCCAATTAAGTGTTATGTTTGTCCTAGCTCTGAAACATTTTGGTCTCTGGACCACTGTGCACTCTTAAAAATTTACAACACTGGGGTGGCTAGGTGATGCACTGAATAGAGCACCAGCCCTGGAATTAGGAGGACCTGAGTTCAAATTTGGCCTCAGACACAGCACTAGCCATGTGACCTTGGGTAAGTCACTTGACCCCAATTGCCCTACCTTTCCCCCCTCCAAAAAGCAAAAACAAAACAAAAGACAACACCACAAAAGCTTTGCTTTATGTGGGCAGTGTCTACTGATATTTATCATATTAGAAGTTAATCTATATAAGTATTATTATAAAAAGAATAGTTTTGACATCACAGTCCCCTTGAAAAGTCTTGGGACTCCCATGGGTTCTTGGACTGTATTTTAAAAAGCCCTGTACTAGACTAAACCCTCATGAGTTAATCACATTATTTCTAAGCAAAATGTAGCAGGGTCCTTTGGGATATTTTTTCATTAGGTGAGAGAAAGGAAGGGGAAATATAGACCTCCAAAGAACATCATAATATAATCCAGCATCATAGGTGGGAAAAGGTGTGATCAGGGAAACTCAATTCTACCCACTTCCTGACTAAGAAGAGTAAAGTATTGTTCATTCAAATTGCCTTCCACAGTGACATCTGCTGGGAATCATCTATTAAATTTCCATCTTTTTAGATTTAGCTCAACATTCTGGCCTGTCAGATCTCATTCCTGTCATTTAACTTATTAGCTACCCTCATTCAAATGAGGTAATATTTGTAAAGCACTTAGCTCAGTGCCTGGCATGCAGCAGGCACTTAATAAATGCTTCTTCCCTTCCTTTTCCCAATCAATCCCTATCTACTGATCTTTGTTGTCATTCACAAATTTGATAAGCAAACCTTCTAGGTTTTTATCAAAGTTATTGATAGACATTAGCAGGTCATGAGAAATCCCTAGGATGCTCTGCTAGAGATACCAGTTCCAAGTCCACCTAAATGTTTTATCATCTAACCCATATCTCACCACTTCTCCACAGGAACCAGGCATTGCCTGTCAATACCTGCTTACAGCAGACTTTGTCTACTTAAGGGGTGAAGCATCAGGAGGTATTCAGTTCAGTGCCCGACAGCAAAGGGAAATGGAGGGAAGGTGCTTTGTCAGTTAAAATAGTAACTTGCTAAAATCTGAACAAACTTTACCTTTTGCAATCTCCTGATCTGTCTAGTGATACTCAAAAGGAAATTAGTTACAACTGATACGGACTACTTTTAATAAAACTATTCTATCTAGCTTGCTTTTCTAGATGTTCACTAATTGTTTCTTTAATTATACCCTCTAGGATTTCACCAAAAATGAAATTAAGCTCATTGATCTATATTTTGGATACCCCACTCTCTTCCTTTAAAAAATAGTATACATTTGCCTTTCACTAATGTTTAGTTTTTCTTCTGTTCTCCAGAATCATTCATAGATCACTGGCAGAAACTCAACAAACCTATCTCCAGTCCTAGGCTAGGGATATCCCAGTACTCTAGGATAAAGCTCATCACAATCTAGTGAATTGAACTCATCAAGGACAGCTAGATGTTCTCTTTCTATGTCCCTATAAATCTTGTATTTCACATCTCTGCTTATCATTTTTGTTCAGTCTTTTCCCATGTTCAAAGATCATTATCCTTGGTAAAGAAAATAAAAGACAAACAAATGATAAATAATTCAGCCTTTTCCTCATCTTCATCATCCCACCTGCTCTGAACAAATGTCCTTCCATTTTTTGATCCTTCTCTTTTGTACAGTATAACTATTACAAACCAACCCAAGCATACCCTTTATGTTGTTAGCTTTACCCACAAGTCTCAGCATATTCTGGGCTTTAGTATGCTTGACACTATTCTTACAGGACCACAGATGCCTTGTTATTCATTTATTACTTTCCCTGGTAGTCATATACTGTACATATCTTTTAAAATTCAAAATTGGCTTATAAATTCTCTATGTAGCCACACTGGGCTCTTGAGAATCCTCCCCTACACCCTATCTTTCTTATTATAATTCTTTTTTGTTCTGTCTTTAGAATTTTATTATTTTTTTTGTTTGCTTTTTGGAGGGCAATTGGGGTTAAGTGACTTGCCCAAGGTCACACAGCTAGTTTTTGTGTTAAGTGTCTGAAGTTAAATTTGAACTCAAGTCCCCCTGACTCCAGGGCCGATGCTCTATTCTTTGCTCCACCTAGCCGCTCCTAAAATTTTATTCTTAAGAACCTCCTGTCCCTTCTGGATTTATTTCCCCTGCAGAAGTGAAGGCCATGGGATCTGACTTGTTTCTATGAAATCTTTGAAATCTATAATGCAAAAATTTAAGCTAGGGGCTGCTAGGTGGTGCAGTGAGTAAAGCTCTGGCCTTGGAGCCAGGAGGACTTGAGTTTGGATTCAGCCTCACACACTTAAAACACACACACACACACACACACACACACACACACACACACAAACTAGCTTGTGACCTTGGGCAAGTTACTTAACCGTAATTGCCCTCCAAAAAGAAAAAAAAATTAAGCTACATTCTAGACTATACCCAATTTTTCTCACCATCTTTAGCACACATTCTAAGACAACATAATCTCCCACAACATTTCCATCACTTTGACCACAACTGGCAGGTTCTCCTTGCTGATCAGAATCAAGTCCAGAATTATCAACTGACCTGTGAAGTTTCTCAAATTTTTAAAGAATGAACTTATCATGAAGTAAGTCATTAGCTGTTCTACTTCTGATCTGTTTCTCAAACACTATTTGCTTTTCCAATTCGTGTTCTGTAGCATGTTCCAATTACAATATTGCTTCTATTTCTGCCTTTGTTGGTCATCATTTAAAGGTACTACCCATCAGGCTTCTCCTTTCTGTATTCTGAACTTATATAATTATACGCATATGTATATATACGTATATGTATGATACATATGTGTATATCCATCTACATGCACATGGATACACATACACACAAATATTGCATTTACATATTTTCTACATTATACATAAGATATATTTTGAAATATAACATTAAACTCTACTCATCTTGTCACTCTTGCATTAAGGTATTGTCACTCTTGTCACTCTTGTCATTGCAGAGGTATATTCTAGCCACAAGCCTTATCTCATCAGGTCTCAATAATTTCTAGTATATTCTATTTGCATCATCATCTGTAGTTCACCTTGCTTTTATTACAAATGGTCCATGCATTTGTATGTAGACATCTGAGGACAGTAGGTTTTATTGCTTGTTCTTTTCCTGGATTTTGCCTCCCATGAATTTCTGCTAACTACTAACTACTATTAATATCTCTACTGTGATTCTTTCCAAATTGAAGTTACTCTCATTGATATCTAGTCTGGTAAATGTAAGCACTTTTATCCCTCTATTATCATCTCCTTCCTTTTTAGTTTTAAGCCCTTATCATTACATTTATAGTTGTTTAGGCAAATACATCTTTACCAACCAATTATTCCTGTATTTCAAACTATGGTGAGGAAATACAAAGCCCATGTCTCTGATTAGCAGCTGTAATGAAAACACCATCTGTGTTCCTATAATTGTGAGTCTTTTCTCAAGTCCAATAATCTTTATGTTAAATACATAGTCTATCTCTCTGTGGCTGAACTTGAGGAGAGACTCATAATTTCATACACACACACATAATTGCATATATATTTATATGCAATTGAAGAAATTTGTTTTGCTTGATTAGGCATATTTGTTAAAGGATGTTTGTTTTGTTTTTATTCTATGGTATAGGGGGTAAAAAGAAGAGAAAACATTCTGTTTATTTTTTAAAAGGAATAGAGAGGTGGGGAATGGTAATGCTATATAGATGTGGAATATTACACAATCTTTAAGATGAAATCACTGTATTATTAGTTTTGTTTAACTGTTTTATTTTGTTACAAAGAGAACTCTTACTGAGCTAGGTAATGTAGTATATACAGCACAGACTTGGAATCAGGAAGATACCCTCTTGAGTTCAAATCTGACCTCAGACACTTACTAGATGACTGACGCTGGGTGAGTCACTTAACCCTATTTGCCTCAGTTTCCTCATCTGTAAAATGAGCTGGTGAAGGTAATGACAAACCACTCCTGTATACTTGCCAAGAAAACCTCCAAATTGTATGTCTTTTTGTTATTGTCAGCATATAAATGTTTTTTCTGGTTCTGCTCACTTTACTCTGCATCAGGCTTTCCTTAAGAATACAAAAGTTTTCTCCAGAGCCTAAGATCAGTAGTATAGAAGGAAACAACATCCTTTATAAGTCACTGACTATAGATAGGTATAAAAAGACAATAATTTTCCTTACAAGAGCATAAAAGAAAAAAAAAAACAAAAGTTGTGAATGGAAGAATTTCTTTAATTTTTCCTAAGGTAATTGAATTTTATATATGAAAATATTGAGAAAGACTAAAAAACTTTATTTTAGAAATTTTTTTGTGATTGACAGTATGAAGACAAGAATAAAAAATAAAAATTGCTTTAAAGTATTTTGCAATTGAGATAGCTTGAACATAAAATCCTTTTTTCAGAAAAAAGTTTAAAATCCAGGATATTTGAAAAAAAGAAATTTAAGGAGATTCTAGTTTAAACGCTTTAGGAGACAATTTTTAATTAAATTTATATAATTCTCCATACTGAAATCCCTTTCCATGGTAAGTGTTGCAAAGGATCCATGATTTAAAAAAAAAAAGGTTCATTATTCAAGGTTTCCAACAACATTCCTATTAGGGATTTGTTCTTATCCCCTTTTTTCTGTGCAAGAAATAAGAAGTTCTAAGTTAATATTTCAAATTACTTCAAAAAGAATATCCTCAAAATTCGACATGTCCAAAACACAACTCATTGCTCGTCTCTCACAAAACCACCCTACTTCTGAACTTCCATATTTCCATGTAGCTCATCACTATCTTTTTATTTATCTTGATTTTCATTGTCACTGTCGTCCTCTACTCCTCATTCTCATTCAGTTCATATCTCAAACAGTGGCCAAATCTTGTTGCTTCCAAATCTATGTAATCTCTCAAGTATATCCCCTCTTCTCCACTCACACAGATGCCACTGTAGTTCAGGATCTCGTCACTTTTCACCTGGACTATCATGTAATAACCTCCTCTTGCATTTCTCTGCATCAAACTTCCCTCCGCTCCAGTTCATCACCCATACAGTTGCCAATGCGATCTTCTTATCATGCCACCACTCTGCTCAAAATTCCAGAGGTTCAACATTGCCTTGAATAGCAAATATAAACTCCTGTCTGGTATTTAAAGCTCTTCACAACCTATCCCTCTCCCCTCTTTCTACGCATTTACACATAACTCTCCTCCACGCATGCTGCAATAAAATCAAGCTGTCCTCCATCCATTTTGCACACAGCATGTTCCATCTTCTTCTCCAGGCCTTTGTATTGACTGTCCCCCATTCCTGGAATGAACTACCCTTTTACTCCCACCTCCTAAAATCCCTGGTTTTCTTTAAGACTCAACTATAGGTTGAAACATAGTCCATTGACTGTTAATGCCATTCAATAACCACATTGCATTTGTTTTTAAAAAAGTTATAAATTATGCTGTGCTATAATAGAAAATATATGTACATATATGCACAAATATAAAATACATACATTCACAAGATGTTCCAAAATACTTAATGCAGGTTTAAGATATTAAATGCATACATCTATAGATTTGAATATATGTATACATATACACACATAGATACTATTATATATAGGTTTGTGCATACATGTGTGTGTTTATATACATGTGTACACATATCCACATAGGTATGTACATACATATATACACTCATATATGTGACTTTAAGGGACTGACCAATGAGGGCTCAGTCCTGAGAGAAGGAATGTTTAGTTATCCTAGTGCTGGAAGGACAAGGGCATTATTAGAATGGAGGGACCTAGCTCCTCACTTTAGAATTTATGCAGCTATTCTATGACAGTTTCCTAGCATAGGAAACACTATATTGCATGGTGTAGAAAAGGCTGTTTGTTGGCCCTGAGCCAGAAATAAGAAGTCATACAAAAGGCCCCAAAGGAAGTTCTCCTTTCTTTCTGCTGACCATGAAGAGAAAGGAGAGTCTCTGAACTCTAGAGGGACATGGAAGAGTAACCTTCTCCACACTGAGTTGGTCTGTGAGTTTATAGCTTCCTAGGCAAGTTTGTGCTTGGTATGGACATGCCTCCTATTTGCATTTTCTTTCATGTGGTATAGGCCTTTTGGATCTCCAAAGGTCAGAAGAGCTACCAGAGGACCAAATCCAGGTAGAAACCAGTCCTGGATCAACCTAGAAGTGAGACAGACACTAAGGGTATTGCAAATAAGGGAGCAATTCCATTATCTGTCTATGCCACACATGGAAATGAACTTGGTGGGGCCAGGGCTTTGTAACAACTTCTTTAAGGATGAGCACTTTCATCCTAGGGACTGAGGTGCTCAAGGGAAGTTTTCCTTACTCCCTGGTTCAGGGGAGATAGATCTGTACTTCTGTTATTGCTGTTTATTCTCAGACATTTTTTCACAAAAACTAATTGATGCTGATTGATACTGATGTTATTGAAGAGATATTAACTGGCACTGGAAAATAACGGTAGGATGCCACACTGGAATGGGGGCTTAAGCATGTAGTATTAGAAAAAAAAATACCATAAGCCCTTAGGATTACCCCCTAGAACCTTGAGGTTAAGATACAGCCAGCCTTGCCCTGAGGATTGCTCATATGCACTTGGATTGAAAGAGTACATCTAGATTCTTACTATATATCTATACATATGTATTATGTTATTAAAATGTAAGCATGCCTAGAGGGCAGAAAATGTTTTACTTTGGCTTTGGTATTTCCAGGGCTTAGCTCAGTATCTCCTTCATGCATAGTATATAATAAATGCTAATTTCTTTATTGGCTATCCCCAAATCACGCATCATAGCGTCAGGTTCACTTTTCACTGGACCATGTTAACTTCCTCCATGTTGCTTGCTTATTACATTACCCTTATAAAATGGAGGTGATCAGTGGAACTCCCATTTTTAAAGGGATTCAGTATAAATAAGATGTGATTCGCACATAAATAGGTGGTGGAAACAGCCCCTATCTTTTCTATTGTCCATTGTTTGATGTGCCTTCAAAAAAACCACAAGAGAAAAGGAAGAAAAGGTACCCTAACAATATCCCATTATGGTCCATTCACTTTTATGCCATGTTTGAAATAACACCCCATTCTGCTCTTAGGTGGTAGGTCAGCATTCAACATATTTTCTGCATGACTGTTATTGAGGCTTGATCTATATCAAATGTGAGCAAGCGAACAAGGAGCATAATTTAGATCATACAGAAGGGAGGAAATGCTTCTTTGTTTTAAAACTGTAGTTAAAACATGGCCCCACTGGATTTTCACAGGCAAGGATCTTTTATTTTGTTTGTTTAATCTTTATTTCTTCTTGTTTTCATCATCAATCCTGAGTTATTTAACAAAAAAAAACAAAAACTGTACATAACAGAAACTCAGGTTCTTCTGCAGTTTTCTAATTTGTTCTTTGCACATTGAAATGTTTATGTTTCATGATAAGTAAGTACATAATAAAAAAGAAAATTTAAAATAAAAAATAAACACCTTTCTAGTGGAGTATTGTAGAAATGGTGACAGTTTTTTTAATGACTTCATACCACATTACTGATGTTCTATGTTGAATTGTACTCTGGATATTGCCAGAAATGATGTATCATAGCAGTGATGTGAGCCCTAAAATATTTTCCTAGGAATCTATTTTTTAGTAGAATGGCACATTTATTCAATCCCATCAATCAATTGATCCAAAAGTATTTATTGAGTACCTACTATGAGCTAATGACTGTGGTAAGTACTGTGGATACAAAATATCTCTAAGAGAGGAATAAATAATAATATTTAGCGTAATGCTAATAATAACATGTAGGGCTTTGAGGGGAAAAATAAAACATCTGGATGAATGGGTCTAGAAAAATGACTAGTGTACAGACATATATTCATTTGAATGATCACTGCTATGTAGAGTTGACCACCATTATACATAGGTAGCTTGGGAAGCACTGTAGGTTGATTTTGAGCTAGGCCCAGAAGTGAGGAGCAGGAGAAATGTTTTTGAAAGCATGACACAGGGCTTTCAATGTTCCCGTACTGCTCTCTACTGCAAAAACACATTTAAAAATTCCACTATTTTCCTAAAGAGGCTCTGTGGCTAGAAATCAGGGAACACTAAGATTTCAAGAACAATGGAAAAAATGCATGATGGGTAGAAATCTACAACACATAGCATTACCAATGAGGGCTTGTACATATGAGACGAGGCATAAACTATATTGTTAAGGGCCTACCTGTCTGACGAGCCAAAGAGATAGGTCAATCATGTAGCAAGAATAACAGACAGTAGATAATAACATCATCCCATAAACCATAGGAGAGGTTTAGAGTGAGAAGAGACCTCAGAGATCATCCAGCCCAATCTTCTCATTTTTAGATGAGGGAAGAGTCCAGACAAGTGACATGATTTCCCTGACGTCACAGGTAGTCAAGTAAGAGCACCAGAATTTGTATGTAGGTCTTCGGTCTCCAAATCCATCTTTTTTTTCCCAATGCATCATGTTGTTTCCTAATTATGACATTGGTATTATTTAAAATATATCTGTATCTATGCCATCTATAAGTATATGTCTCACAGAGTACCAGTGTGATTTTACATGTGTGTATGTATGTGGATACATGTTTATGTATATATGTATATAGATACATAAACATATCTAAATGATAGGTATATCTATATAAAGATGTATATAACACATATACAGCTCAGTCATATCCTATTCTTTGTGACCTTGTGGATGTCAATACTGTCCATGGGGTGTTCTTGGCAAAGATGTTGGCATAGTTTGCTATTTCCTTCTCCAGTGGATTGAAGAAAACAGAGGCTAAGTTATGCTCACTGTCACACAGCTAATAAGTGTCTGAGACCAGATTTGAACTTAGATCTTCCTGACTCCAGGCCCAATACACTATCCATTGAGCCACCTAGATATACACACACATACAAACACAAAAAGACACACACATACATATATAACATTTATATATAACATTTATTATGTGTAATCTATACAAATATAGATTACATATAAAATATATATTTTAAAGAAAAAGATGGCCCCCTAGTAAGGAGATAGAAAATAATGACTAAGAAGACATCTAAAATAATCATACAGAATGAAAAAGTCATTAAGGAAATACAATTCAGGAAGAATGATAAATTTGAAGTCCTCTGTAGCATTGCTCCCAATCACTTTGCAAACAATATTTTTGGTATTCCCCTAAAGGGGGGAAATCCATAATTTGCAATATTATATCTAATTGTTAAGGAGTATTTCCCACATTGCAATAATTTTTTTCACTCTCTATCTTCCTCTTTCAGTCCATTTTTCAGGGTTATTTTCATTTAAGCATTCAATGCTGATTATATTGAGAGATTATATTTCGGCCCTTTATACCTGTGTGACCTTGTGCAAAAGCATTTAACAACTCTGGGCCCAGTTTCCTTATCTGTAAAATGAAAGATTTGGGTTAGATGACCTCTAAGGTACCTTTTAACTCTTAATCTATGATCTTAGGCCCTGTGGTGATACAAGGATTATGGGTAATGCATCACATGAAATTGCATTGCAGTCTACATGTGGGAGTGGTGCTAAGAAGGGAATATAAGGAGGAATAAGGAAAGTTATTATGTATTACAATTGAATTTAATTATGCTAGCAGACATAGCTGTCTTTAAACTGTGTTGTTCAAAGGATGTAAGTCAGAATCAAATATTTCAGTGAAATATATCAAGACCTCAGTCTAGAGAGAACATAGCCATGCCATCTGGGCAGTCTTCCTGAGTCTTGGGCTATTTTCTGTTTCTTTTTCCTGGGCCTCTGAGTAGAGGCATCCCAGAAGGCATGTGTGATCTCTTTAAGTCCTTTCCCTGGGTATCATTTGAACTAAAATTGTGTAATATCTTCTTATTGGATTAGGGTCAAGTTTCCAGGGGCAGAGGAATCTGTGATGATAGATCCATTCAGAGACATCCTTGACTCCATTTCTGATACACCAACTCTGGGAGAATTAGTTCTATCCCTTTAATGTGGGAATTATGAGAGCTCAGGGCATTTGCAGTATACCATCCTATGTATATTAAAGTATAAAGAGTAATTTGACTGATGAAACCACATCCTCAAAGCATAAGTAATACTAGAAAAGTGTTATTAAAAATAATAAGTGCACCTAGTTAGATTATAAATTTCTCTATTCTATTTTGATAACTAGTTCACTGTGACTAATAGCATATTTCATATACCCAGTGGCTATTCCAAAAACATTAATATAAAACTCTAAGATTGAGTCTGTTTTAGCTGCTTTTTGTTTTTTTCTATTTTGCTCTATGACTTTCTCTACTTTTGATCCCATCTTGAAACTTCTCTTGTTTCTGACCCTCTAAAAGTTTCTGCATAGGAAGTGTTTTAGATTATGTGTCTTTCATGGATACCTTAGGGAATACTATTTTTGTCCTCACATTTTAGGTACATAAACCACTTCAGATCTGACTTCTCAGTCAGTTCAGTGCATTCTTAGATTGCTTTATTTCTGACCTGATCTGACTCTTTCTTTTTCCCACATGTTACTAAGCTACTTTATATCTATTGTGCAAGCCTGGTATTCTTTGCTTTAGTTAATATTCTAAATCTCTCTAAAGCATAAAGTTCCTTGCTCCTTTTCTGTTTGCTCTTTGTTCACAACTTTCTGTTCACACATGAAGTATATATGTGTGTGCATGTATATATGTATGTATTATGTATACATACATGTGTGTACATACAGAGGGAGAGGGAGGGAGAGGCAGAGAGAGAGACAGAGAGAGAGACAGAGAGAGAGAGAGAGAGAGAGAGAGAGAGAGAGA